>NW_024412403.1:33804921-33846077 GCF_014898765.1 Herpailurus yagouaroundi
TATATATATATATATATATATATATATATATAATTTTTTTAATGTTTTTTAATTTATTTTTGAGACCGAGAGAGACAGCGCATGAGCAGGGGAGGGGCAGAGAGAGAGGGAGACACAAAATCTGAAGCAAGCTCCAGGCTCTGAGCTGTCAGCACAGAGCCCGATGCGGGGCTCAAACTCACAGACTGTGAGATCATGACCTGAGTCAAAGTCGGACGCTCAACCAACTGAGCCACCCAGGCGCCCCAATGCACACATACATTTAAAAGATTTTTTTCTTTAGGGTTACTTAACGGCTACTTTTCTCATAGGCTATTTTCTTCCACAGAAAATGGTATATTTGAGTAAATTTATTTTATAATCAGCAAAGAGTTCATTCAATACCTAGTTGGCTTGGTATTGAAAGGTTGAAAGGTGTTTTTGAAGTTAATATGTAAAAAACAATAAAACAAAGGTAGGTAATTTAATCTGAGGGGGGACAAAATATTTCCCAGGATTTCCAGGATGAAACCACTTCTAAAGGGAAAACACCTATGACACTTGTCAAGTAATTGTCCTACAACTTCATGTCCTACAAGCCTCAGAACTTTGAAAACAGAAAAAAAAATGTGTCAAAAAAATAATGGTGTCTTACATTGATACGGTGTTCAAAAATATTTGTTGATAATGATTGCTACTTGGTAATAACGTTACACTAATTTGAATGACTGACTATACAAATATATTTCTGGGAATGTATTCCTTAATTCAAAATTATATTTGACATGCTTTTGCAGTGATTTTCATAGAAGGAAGATTTTATTACAGTCTTACCTGTGAAAGAAAATGTACATGGAAAGATGGCAAAAATTATCTCTAAAAATTTAATAGAGGACTGGCTAAGAGTAAGGGCACTCCCATATATTAATATGATTCTAAATTCAGATTGATAAGTATTAATTAAAATATATTAAAACTTCAAGGAACTGAGACAGTATATAGAAACTGTGTAGAAGAGTATCCAGCACCCAGAATAGCCAAGGGGCTCTTAAAAGTTAATAATAAGAAAACAAATGAACCAAATAAAATGTGGGCAAAGATGTGAACAGACACTTCACCAAAGAAGATATACAAATGGCAAATAAGCACATGGAAGAATATTCAACATCATATGTTGTTAGAGGATTCAAAATCAAAACTACGGCGAGACACCATTATGAACATATTTGAATGGCCAAAACCCCAAACATAGGAAACACCGAAAACTGGCAAGGATATGGATCAACAAGAACTCTCATTCATTGCTGGTGGAAATAAAAAATGATACAGCCACTTTAGAAGACAGTCTGGCAGTTTCTTACAAAGCTAAAAATACTCTTACCATATAATTCATATTCTTACCATACGATTCAGCAATCATGCTCTTTGATATTTACCCAAATAAGTAGAAAAGTTACATCTGCACAAAAACATGTATGTCATGAGTGTTCACAGAAGCTTTAGTCATAATTGCCAAAAATTTGGAAGCAATCAAGATGTCCTTCAATGGAAGAATGGATAAACAGTGTACATTCATACATTGGTATATTATTCAGCACTGAAAAGAAGCCACTGAGCCTGAAGGGACATGGAGAAATCTTAAATACATATTGCTAAGTGAAAGAAGCCAGTCAAAAAATGCTACATGTTATGTTACTCCAGCTTTACGACATTCAGGAAAAGGCAAAACTATTGAGACAGTAAAAAAGGTGACTAGTTACCAGGCATTCAAGGGGAGAGAGGATGGATGACTATGTCGAGCACAGGGGATATTTTAGGGCAGTAAAACTACTCTTTATGACACTTTAATGGGGGATATACATCATCACACATTTTTCAAACCCCATAAAATGTACAGCACAAAGAGTAAACCCTAATGCAAACTATAAACTTTACTTAATAATGATTCAGTATTGGTTCATCATTGTAACAAATGTACCAAACTTGTTACCACAAGATTTTAATGATCAGGGAAACTGGGGTAACAGGAAGGAGTAAGTGGGAACTCTCTGTACTTCCTGCTCAATTTTTCTCTGAACCCAAAAATGCACTAAAAATAAATCTACCAAAAACAAAACAAAGCAAAACAAACAAAAAAAGAAGAAAAAATAAATGTTAATTCTACATCTTTTACCTGCACAGCTCTGGGAAATTTATATAACATACTAATGTAGTTTCAATCTCATGAATATTAAATGAGATAATGCACTTAAAATGCTAAATATATACCAGGCATCTAATAACCATCAATAAAAAAATTGCTGTTTTTGTTGATGATTATGCTCCCATGAGGGTTGTTATCTGAAAAACCCATCGGAATTTAAATTCTATGGTATCATATTTAAGTAGCTTGAGAAAAATTGGAAAGAGTAAAATATGAATTGGGCATTTCTAACGAGACCATAGAAGCAAATGACTGGAATTGATAAAGCAATAAAAATTTTAAAATGGAGTAAATTTCCTAGAGCAAGCAAATAGATCCTATTTGAATAAAGAAACCATGAAGTATCCATTGCTGACCAAGAGTATACTCCTGCTTCTCTTTAATTTGTTTTTGTCATCTCCAGAAAGAATTGCAATCATATGATAACTAATGGGCAAAAAACATTTAAAAAAAAGTTATGACACTCAAATATTGATGCACAGGGAGGGGAATAAAACAATGCATGAAAAAATAAAATATTTATAAGAGAGTTCTTGTCTACAAATCAAGTACAGAAGGTCTTGCACATGTACTTTCAGAACAATAGTCAACAAGAGAAATCACAGAGAACGGTTCAAGTCCAAAAGAATGAAGGCAAATATTATTGCAATTTTCTGAAATGGGAAATAAGGGGATTTAAAAGCTACATACCAATTAGCCAATAAACTTGACATGTGTCTTTGGCACAATTCTAAAACAGATTATGCAGCAGATGGTTTTTGAGCATTTCACAATTATAGTGTTGATCACTAGGCACCAACATGAATTCGCATTGTGCAAATCATACCAAAATAATTTCCTTTCCACTATCAGTGTGTCAGTTAGACCAGTGGATATAGAAATCATAACATCTTAAATTCCACAAAGCATCTTACAAGCTTTGTATCAAAATCTTATGTGTGATTTTTAAAAATGCTGCTGGCATGAAATGCTGTTACATGGAAATTTTGTCATGGAATAACTCTAGCTAATTCTTGGTATAAATTTGTTACAATGGTTCTGAATAAGTATTGCTTACCAGAAACACCTGTAGAGCATTTTCTAAAACATGTACTTAGATTCAGGCCCTACCCCAGATATCCTGACTCAGGAAGTCTGGTTACACCTAGGCTATTTCAGACAGTAATTTGTAAAATAATAGAATGCAAGTAGTTTTCCAATTTAATCTAAGGAAATGAATATGATTTGTAATCATCCTTTTAGTTTTGGGGCTGCACTATTTATGTTTCATTAATGGCTTTATTCTACCTTTAACTGTTCTATAACTCTTCCACTTCTAATTCAAATCATCATAGTGACATTATTTTCAGTTTTTATATCAAACTTGATTTCCTAACATTAAATATATATTTGACGCAGCATGCAAAAATAATAATAATATCATGGCATGAGTCCTCTCAAAAACCTTCAAGGACCTCACTTTTCACATGGACTAAAAGCTTTCCCCACATGGGTCCTGTCACTGAGCTCTGTCATCTCTTAACACTCAACCCCTAATGACTTTCATTCTCACTCACTCCACTTTGGCCAGACTAGCCTTTTTTATAGTTTTCAAACATGCCAGGGATGCCACCACCTTGGTGCATTTTATGTTTGCGGTCCCTCTACCCGAGATATCCACATGGATCTCTCCATACCTTATTTCATTTATTATCTATCTCCCACACAAGGATTTTTGTCTATTTTGTTCCATGTTAAATCCATAGACACTGGTGTCCATATATTAGATAGAGCATATATTAATGAATGGATAAGTAAAATAAATCTGCCTTTACTCATTTTTCAGAAGTTTTATTTATTTATTTTGAGAGAGAGAGAGAGAGAGAGAGAGAGAGAGAGAGAGAGAAAGGGAGGGGCAGAGAGTGAGGGAGACAGAGAGAATCCCAAGAAGGCTCCGCACTGTGAGTGCACAGAGCCCAGTGCGAGGCTCGAAAACTCACAAGTTGCAAGATCATTCCCTGAGCAGAAATCAGGAGCCGATGCCTAACCAACTGAGCTACCCAGGCACACCACATGCATTTTAAAATATCATTACAGGCCTACCTCATTTGATAGCACTTCACTGTATTTTCCTTCCCAGAAAGCGTATTCTTTACAAAATGAACTTTTGTGGCCACCTTGCACTGAGCAAGTTTATCAGTGCCGTTTTCCCAACAGCATTTGTTCACTTCATGTTTCAGTGTCACTTTAGTAATTCTCAAATTAACTGTTTTTGAAACAATTTTTGAAAAAATTCTCAAATTTTTTATTATTATTATAGCTGTTACGATGATCTGTGATCAGTGATCTTTGATGTCTTGGTGTCTTGCAACCAGCACTCATATAAGATGGTGAACTTACTACCTGCATGTGTTCTGGTTGCCCCACTGAACAGCCATTCCCCCATCTTTGTCCCTCTCCTTAGGCCTCCCTGTCCCTGAGACCAACCACACAGAAATTAGACTTAATTAATAACCCTAGAGTGGCCTCTAAGTGTTCAAGTGAAAGGAAGAGTAGTATGACTCTCTCTTTAAGTCAAGAGCCAGAAAGGATTAAGTTCAGTGAGGAAGGCATGTCGAAAGCTGAGATATGCTGAAAGCTAGGCCTCTTGTACCTAAAGGTTTCCCACGTCATAAATGCCAAAGGAAATTTCTTGAAGGAAACGAAAAGTGCTACTTCACTGAACACACAAATAATAAGTAAGCCAAACAAACTTACTGCTGATAGGGAGAAAGTTTTAGTAGTCTGGAGAAACGATCAAACCAGACATAATATTCCATTGACCCAAATCCTACTCCAGAGCAGAGGCCTGATTCTCCTCAATTCTATAGAGGCTGAGAAAGTTCAGAAAGCCACAGGGGGAGGGGGGGAAGTTTGAAGCTAGCACATGTTGGTTCATGAGGTTTAAGAAGACAGCCATATCCATAACATAAAAGTGCAAGGTGAAACAGGCATGTGTTGGTGTTGAAGCTACAGCAATTCATGCAGAAGATCTGGCTAAGGCAACTAATGAAGATGGTCACAGTAAACAACAGATTTTCAATGTACACAGCCTTATATTGGAAGAAGATGCCATCTAAAACTTTCATGTAGAGAGAAGTAAATGCCTGGCTTCAAAGTTTCAAAGGACAGGCTGACTCTCTCGTTAGGGGCTAGTGATGGTGGTGGCTTTCCGTTGAAGCCAATGACCATTTACCATTCTGAAAGTTGGGGCCCCTTAAGAATTACCCTAAATCTACTCTCCCTGTGCTCTGTCAGTGGAATGATAAAGTCGGGATGACAGCACATCAGTTTACAACATGGTTTACCGAATAGTTTAATCTCACTGTTGAGACCTACTGCTCAGAATAAAAAGTTCCTTTCAAAATATTGTTACTCATTGACAATGCACCTGGTTACCTGAGAGAGCTCTGATGAAGACCTACAATGGGATGAATGTTGTTTTCATGGCTGCTTACACAACATCCATTCTGTAGTCCTTGGAGTAAGCAATAACTTTGACTCTCAAGTCTTATGATTTCAGAAATATACTTCATAAGCCTATAGCTGCCATTGATTGTGGTTCTTCTGATGGATCTAAGCAAAGTAAATTGAAAACCTGGAAAGGACTCACTATTCTAGATGCCATTGAGGATATTCATGTCTCACGAAGAGGTCAAAATATCAACATTGACAGGAATTTGGAAGGAGTTGACTCCAACCTTCATGGATAACTTTGAGGGGTTCACGACTTCAGTGGAGGAAGTAAATGCAGATGTGGTGGAAACAGCAAGAACACTAGAATTACAGCATGAAAATCTGACTGAATTTCTGCAATCTCATAATAAAATTGGAATGGATGAGGAGTTGCTTTTTCTGGAGGAACTGCTTTTTCTGTTTTCTTGAGATGGAATCTACTCCTAGTGAAGATGCTGCAGAGAGGTTGAAATGACAATAAAGGATTTGGAATACAGGTAAACTTAGTTAATAAAGCAGCGGCAGGATTTGAGGGGATGGATTCCAATTTTGAAAGAAGTTTTACTGTGGACAAAGTGCTGACAAACATGCTACAGAGCAATTGTTTATGAAAGGAAGAGTCAACTGATGCATGAAACTTCATTATAGTCTTGTTTTTAAGAAATTGCTGCAGCCACCCAGCCTTCAGCACCCACCACCCTGATCAGTCAGCAGGCATCAACATTGAGACAAGACCCTCCGGCAGCAAAAATGGTATGACTCACTGAAAGCTCAGATGGTGCTTAGCAGATAATTTTTACACAATAAAGTGTCTTTAAATTAACGTGCATTGTTTTTATAGACATAATGATGTTGCAAACTCAATAGACTACAGTGTACTGTAAACAAAACTTTATGTGGACTGGGAAACCAAAACATCCACTGAATTTACTTTATTGTGATGTTTGCTTTATTGCCATGGTTTGGACCCAAGCCTGCAATGCCTGTACAAGAAGAGCAAAATTCTTTTTTTCATATATTAATCAAATATATTCTCCTAAAGTAACTTTGAAAGTGTACTTTTTACTCCAAAACCCCCAAATGCCATATGTTAAGTTTCTTATCATTTGGATATTTTCTGAGCTTATTCAAATCCTAAGATTTCATTTCAAATTTCACAACATATTTTATTTTTTTTAAATATTATTTATGTTTATTTATTTTGAGAGAGACAGAAACAACATAAGCAGGGGTGGTTCAGAGATACAAGGAGAGAGAATCCCAAGCAGGCTCTGTCTCTGTCAGCACAGAGCCTGATGTGGGGCTTGAACTCACAAAACCATGATATCATTACCTGAGATGAAACCAAGAATCAGAAGCTTAGCCAACTGAGCCTTCCAGGTACCCCTACAACATAATTTTTTCTAAAGCCTTTCTTATAGGTAATTTCTTTTATTATTAACAGAATCTCTAGCTACTCTAATAATATCTTTCATATCTTAGAAATGTCATCTGAGTAAGACCATTTCTAATTTTAATTTATGATCTCTTTTTTGGATCAAATGGAATTTCTGTTATGATGATGTTATTTATATAACTAGAATTATATTTTCATATTAATCCTTAAAGCAGAAAAGTTTTCATTTCTTGTTTCATTATGATTTTCTTTCCACAAACTGACATAGTATCTGAAATATTATGGGGAACTAAAATGATTTAATTTTTGCTTTTGACATATTAATTACATATCAGATAATTTAGTTTCTGTTTTCTTTCTAAGATTCTGTCATTGTGTGTGTGTACATAAAGTAAATTATATGATTTATATATGATTTTTTTTAACGTTTATTTATTTTCGAGACAGAGAGGGACAGAGCATGAACAGGGGAGGGTCAGAGAGAGAGGGAGACACAGAATCTGAAATAGGCTCCAGGGTCTGAGCTGTCAGCACAGAGCCCTATGCGGGGCTGGAACCCAAGGACTGTGAGATCATGACCCGAGCCGAAGTCGGACGCTTAACCGACTGAGCCACCCAGGCGTCCCAAATACATGATTTTTAATCTTACATGATTTCTCATAGTCTTTTTCCCCTGCTTTAATGCTTTAGCGATGAAATACTTTCAAATAAAATCTTATCCGCATAACTGATATGTGAAATAAATTAATACTTGGTTGCTCTACCTATATTCTCTTTGGTCAGTCGGTGTTTCTTCTTTCCCAAAGTGGTTTCTCAGCATTTTCGAATTTCCTACATCACAAATTGAACCCATAGCTTTATAGCAAACTGGAAATCCTTCTATGCTTACTGTAGAGCAGCAACTCTCAAACAGGATAATTTTTGCCTCCTCTCTGGGGATCCTTGATAATGTCTGGAGACAATTTTGATTGTCACAACGTAGAAAAGTGTTCCTCTGGCATCTAGAGAGTAGGTGCTGCTAAACATCCAACAATGCATGGGACAGCTCCCCACAACATTAGTTATCCAGCTCAAAATGTCAAAAGTGCCACTGTTGAGGATTGCTGTTATGGAAATGTATCATGAATTAACATTTATTCAGCCAAGAAATTGACAATCTTGCTGTTGGTGAATATACTTCATACGACAATTCCCTGACTAAAGAATTTTAACCCAATAGAAATTATTTACATAAATTTTCATAAATTATTCTTTAATTCTCATTAATGATAAGCAAATCCATCTATAACTTATGTTTCCCAATACACTTACCTTGAGGTAAAAATTAAGAATTGGGTTGAATGTCAAATAAATCATGTTGATTTTTACTCTTAAACCTGCTCCTATGACATTGCTTTACAACAAAGCAAATGGCACCAACGATTGCCAACTTGTGCACACCAAATTTTAGTCATCCGTTACCTTTTCTTTCTTTCTTCCTCTCACCTAACACATCTTATCCAATGGGAGATCTATTTTGTGTATAAGAAATGGATATAAGTAAACAGCTTTTATATGAAAAAAATATTTATATTTGTTTATAAGCTGGCCACTTTTCCTTATTTCCAGTTCTATTCTTTTAGAGCAAGCCATCTGGACTACAGTAATAGCCTCCAAACTGACAAACTAATTTCTGTACTTCTTCCCTTACTCCTTCTTAATTTTTTTTTTTTTTTACATTTATTTATTTTTGAGAGACAGAGAGAGACAGCGCGAGAAGGGGAGGGGCAGAGAGAGAGGGAGACACAGAATCAGAAGCAGGCTCCAGGCTCTGAGCTGTCAGCACAGAGCCTGACGCCGGGCTCGAACCCACGAGCTGTCAGCACAGAGCCCGACGTGGAAATCGAACCCACGAATCATGAGATCATGACCTGAGCTGAAGTCAGACGCTCCACCAAATGAGCCACCCAGGTGCCCCTTCTCTTACTCCTTCTAAGTGCCCTTCTCTCCTCCCTAAGTCACTTTGACCTACAATAGTCAAAATTACACTTTTAAGACAGAAATAAGATTATGTTTCTCTTTCCCTATACTTCTCCAATATATTCCAATAGTATATAACTAAACATGCAAAGGTAACACCCCACCAAAGATGGAAATGGCAAAGAAACATATGAAAATATGCTTACCATTAGATCCACTAGAGGATTACAAATCAAAACAACAATGAGATACCACCACACTTCGATTACAATGGCCAAAATCCCGAATACTGATGGCAACCTAGTCAGGTGGTGGGTGGAATTCTCATTTGCTGTTGGTGGGAGTCCTAGAAGGCACAGTCACTTTGGAAGACAGTGGCAGTTTTTTTTACAAACCTAAACATTTTTACTATGCAATTCAGCAACCACACCCCTCGGATGGAGATTTTAACTCTAAACGAGTTAAAATTTATGTTCACACAAAAGCCTGCACATGAGTCTTTGCAGCAGCTTTATTCATAAGTGCCAAAAGCTGGAAGCAACCAAAATGTCCTTCAGTCAGTGAATAGATAACTAAACTGTGGTACTTCCAGACAATGGAATGTTATTCAACTCTAAAAAGAAATGAGCTATCATGCAATGAAAAAACACGGAGGAACCTTAAATGCATATTATTAAGTGAAAAAGCAAGTCTGTCAAGTCAAGGCTACATGGTATTTGCCTGCTAGGGCTGCCATAGCAAAATGCCACAGACTGGATGGCTTAAATGTAAATTTATTTCACAGTGCTGGAGGTTGAAAGTCCAAGATTAAGGTACAAATAGGTTTGTTTCTCCTATACCCTCTCCCCTTGGCTTGGAGAGAGCCACCTGCTCTCTCTCTTTTTATAACGACACTAGTCACATTGGATTATTGACCTACCTTATGACCTAATTGAACCTTAATTACTTCCTATCTCCATGCAGTCACAATGGGGGTCATGTATTTGACTTCAGTGAAGAAATTTGGGGCAAGGGGACACAATTCAGACTGTAACTGCTACAATTATTTGTGATTCCAAAAATTTGACATTCTGAAAAAGGGAAAACTAAGGAGACTATAAAAACCAGCGGTTTCCTTAGGGAGAAAGAAAGAGTTTATAGGCAGAACACAAAGGATTTTTAGGCAGTGAAACTATCCTGTAGGATACCACAATGTTAGATACATGTCATTATACATTTATCAAATTCCATAGCATGTACGACACCAAGAGTGAAACATAAGGTAACCATGGACTTTGGATAAAAATGATGTGTCAATGTAGTTTTATTAATTTTAACAAATGTATCACGCTGGTAGACAATAGTAGTGTAGGGGACTGTGTATGTGTGGGGCAGGGAATAGACAGAACTCTCTGTACTTTCCAATATTGCTGTGAACCTAAAACCTCTCTAAGATATAAAGTTATTAAAACTTAAAAAATTTACTCTATCAGTTTCCTAGGGATGCTGTAACAAAATATCTCAAACTGGGTAATTTAAAATAAGAGAAATCTGTTGTCTCAAGGGTCTGGAGGCTAGAAGGCTGAAATCAGGTGTCAGCAGGGCCATGCTCCCTCTGAGATCTACAGGTGAATCCTTTCTTGGCTCTTTTTAGCTTGAAGTTGTTTGCTGGAGATCTTTGGTGTTCTTTTTTTTTTTAGGATTTTATTTTATTTTATTTTATTTTATTTTATTTTATTTTATTTTATTTTATTTTATTTTTAATTTAATTTAATTTAATTTTTTTTCAATATATGAAATTTATTGTCAAATTGGTTTCCATACAACACCCAGTGCTCATCCCAAAAGGTGCCCTCCTCAATACCCATCACCCACCCTCCCCTCCCTCCCACCCCCCATCAACCCTCAGTTTGTTCTCAGTTTTTAAGAGTCTCTTATGCTTTGGCTCTCTCCCACTCTAACCTCTTTTTTTTTTTCCTTCCCCTCCCCCATGGGTTTCCGTTAAGTTTCTCAGGATCCACATAAGAGTGAAAACATATGGTATCTGTCTTTCTCTGTATGGCTTATTTCACTTAGCATCACACTCTCCAGTTCCATCCACGTTGCTACAAAGGGCCATGTTTCATTCTTTCTCATTGCCACGTAGTACTCCATTGTGTATATAAACCACAATTTCTTTATCCATTCATCAGTTGATGGACATTTAGGCTCTTTCCATAATTTGGCTATTGTTGAGAGCACTCTTTGGTGTTCTTTGACTTACAGCTGCATAACTCCAGTCTCTGCCTTTCTCATCACATGGTATTCACCAGTGTATCTCTCTCTCTTCACGTGGATGTCTTCTTCTAAGGGCACCAGTCATAATGGATTAAGGGCCCACCCTACTCCAGGATGGTATTGTCCTAACCAGTCACACTCACTGGCAATGACCCTATTTTCAAATGAGGTCATATTTGTGGTACTGGGGGTGAGGGCTTCAACAGTATCTTTTCTTAGGGTCGTTGGGGGTTTGGGGGTAGGCAGACACAATTCAACTTCTAGCAGTGACAGTGATCACATGGTTGTTTACAGCCTGGCCTCTGACTCCCCGTGAATTCAGTTTCTGCCCATCTGCTCCTCATTCATTGTGCTAAGGCCACACAGTTCTTACTGTTCTTCTGAGTTTGCTTGTGTGGCTTTTTCTGCTTAAAATATGTTTTTCTGGAGATAGTTATGTGTCTGATTTCTTTACTTCATTCACATACCTCAGATGCCATCTCCTGAGGAAGCTTTCCCTGGCTAATCAGGCTGTCTCACCATATCTCTTTTGTTGTTCATCATAACACTTCTTGTTATTTGATGTTTGTTTTTGTTTATTTGGTATATACTTTCATTCAAGAATGCAGGGGAGGGGTACCTGGGTAGCTCAGTCGGTTAAGTTTCCGATTTTGTCTCAGGTCATGATCTCCAGATTCATGAGTTTGAGACCCGTGTCAGGCTCTGTGCTGACAGCTTGGAGCCTGGAGCCTTCTTCGTATTCTGTGTCTCCCTCCCTCTCTCGTACCCTCCCCCCACTCATGCTATGTCTCTCTTTCAAAAATACATAAATAGTGACAAAAAATACAAAAAAAAAAAAAAAGAATGCAGAGGAACATTGTATTTTCAGCCACTGGAATGGCTTAGCACATGGTATGTTCTCAGTGGTTATATATGGAATGGGTGAATGATAAAAGTCTGATGAGATACTATTAGGTGGACCACGAGCCTAGACATTGTAACCTCAGCCCAAGAGACCCCCCTGAAAATCTAAATACTCTCATGCTTTTTGCGAGTATGTGTGCCATTCTCTGTATCTTCCTTAATTATAGGCTGGGTTTCTCTCTTTCTTATTACATTGAAGTTCTTTCTTTTTGCAAGTGTTGTTTCCTAAAATCACAGATTGGGGAAAAAAAAAACACCTTATATCATAAATGCTTTCTTTAAAAATTCCTTAACCCCTCCCCCTCAGGAAAAAGGATTTGAATCATAATTTTAGAATATAAAACCCTGGGTAGTAAAATGTAAAATACATGCTGTAAGTCATGTATTCATAATAAAGCGTACATATTCAGAATAGGATTTTGCAGCATCCACAATTACATAAATGAAAGAGATAATGAGATTTTGTACAAATGAAATTGTGTAAATTAAATATGAAAATGATATGAGTATTTCTACTCCTGATAAGGTTCCAAGGCATAACCCCCAATTCAACAGCCATCTATGGTGGTTGTTTTTATGTTATTTCCCTGGCCAGTGCTCATTATTGCTGTTCACAATGATGCACTATGCTGACATGAGAGCAAAGCGCTTCTCTAAGGTTAACCTTATGTTATTATACTACAAATAAATATGCGCTCTTGGTTTATCATAATACCATTAGTCAAATAGCTAGTTCAGTTGACCAACCCTTTCATTTAACTGGCCCTTTGAGTGCAGCATTTTCCCAGGTAGACACGAAAAGTCCTTTCGCAAGGCCCTCTGGGGCAGTATACTCAGTGTCATACTCAGGCTGTGTCTGCTGATAGCCCCCTGATGTTGCTGAACAGAACGGAAGCACACCGTCTCTTGCCCTTTAGGATAAGTTACTTTTCCGTTGAATACACTAGGTCATAAGATAAAGGAAAACATCGGCTCCTTTTTTCCTTATTGTATAGTGACAGCTGTAGAGCCACTATAGGAAACTTGTTTCCTATATCTCTCCTATTAGACTCCTATGATTATGTTAACACTGTCTAGACTTTTATAGTTTCTTTCAGTAACCACACTCATGAACAACCTCTGCAATGCTTTATCTGAAAGATGAAGTCTATAAAATGTCCTGTTTATATCATAGTTCTAAATCCCTTTCCCAAGGTCTTTCATGTACTTTTGCTTCTAATCTTCCAAGACATGTGACCTAACTGTGATCCACAACTCATCCTTTGAAATCGGCCCTCTTTCCTGTTTCTCTTGATGTGACCTTGTCCCCCTTCACAATGAACCTCCATAACATCCCTGGTTATATAACTTCTACCTGCTTCCTGCAAATACTCGTCTTGTTTTTGCAGTTCTTAGGATATCTCTTCCCCAGCATCCCCGTGTGCGGCTTGAAGTACCCACTGGTTTAAAGAATGAGAACTGGGCAGAACTCATAGGTATTGTGGTTCACATACTGTTCATATAAAATAGCCCTTCTCTCCCCTTCCTTCTGCCTAACCCCACATACAAACAAACATCCCAGGCCATGTGCTATTCATAAATATTCTTGTGATGTCCTGCACAAACTAGACATTACTATCTATAGGCCATGTTCAAGTACTTGTTTTTTGAACAGTGAGAGGGTTTAGCTTATCTGTCCATATGGTCACAGCATTCTCCTGTGACTGGGGATAGACATTTATAAAACAGCTGCCCAGATTTAAGAGCTCCTGCTCTGAAATAGAACAAAATGCACAATCTGGAAACAAACCCCATGACTATGTCTGTATTAGGCAAGTTCTCTAGTAAACAAAAAATAAATATGCCAGAAGAAATCAACTGCACATAAAGCTAGGCTCCTTTTCTTTCCATATGCTTTGGAGTTTCATAAAAATGGCTCAGGTTATAAGATTTCCTTTGTAAACATTTTAGGTTTTCAGAGAAAAAAATAATGATTTCAGTGACAGTCCCCACAGAAGCAAATAAATGATATTTATAAAAAATTAAAATTGACTTTTACTAATCCATAGGGTATACATAATGTCAAAGAAAATTCACATTTTGTAGCATTCTGTGTTTGATGAATTATTTTTCTCTAAAAAGAGCCACCAAAGAAAAAGAGTATTTGTGCATGGGGGAAAACAGGCATAGGTAATACCTATATGAACAGCAACACAAAAATTATACTCCTTAAAAATCAAAGTCTTTTAGGTTTGGGCATAAGTTAATGTTTACCAGGTGATGATAAAATATAGATGCATGTTGATGAAAGTTTAGAGACCCTTAAACCAACACGGGATCAGCTAAAGATTGTGTAATTATTATTCTTTTGTTTTGTTTTTATTTATTTTTTTTTTAGCACCATGAGTATCTCTCATGTTTCTTTTTCGTAGAAAATGAGCTTCAGTAGGTCCTCCTTCAGTCTATTTCATACATGTATGGTCAGTAGCTAGCAGAGACCAGAGAAGTTGCTCAATGTATTTTTTTAATGTTTATTTATTTTTGAGAGAGAAACATACAGACAGAGCCTGAGCAGGGGAGGGGCAGAGAGAGGGAGATACAGAACCTAAACCAGGCTCTAGGCTCCAAGCTGTCAGCACAGAACTTGACGTGGGGCTCAAACTCACAAACCATGAGATCATGCTCTGAGCCAAAGTTGAACGCTTAACCGACTGAGCCACCCAGGCACCCCAGCTCAATGTATTTTCATGGAATTAATAATGACTTTAAATCTTTGAGAATTTACCAGATGCAAACCCTCTGCTTATAGGCTCTATGTATCCTTTTATGTAATCAAATTTTGAGGTATAATTTAAATAGAAGAAAAATGCTCCCATTTTGAATATACAATTCAATGATTTTTGGCAAATGTATAACTCTCCTCCGAAAATTTCCTTTTCCCTTTATGCAGCAAATCTTCATTTTTTCTCAATCTGTGGCTTCTGGTAACCACTTACCTATGTTTAATCACTATGTATTTGTCTCTTCTAGAGTTTAATATACATAGAATTATTTAGCAGGCATTTTTTTTTGTGCTTGGATTATTTTTTTCAGCACTAATTAAAAAAGAAGTTAATCCATGTTGTTGGATCAATCGAGAACTCGTTCATTTTTGTTGTTGGGTACATTGTTTGACAGTACCAAAACTTGTTTTATTATTGCTTCTTGTTGGGCTTTTGGGTGGTTGTCAGTTTGGATGAAAACTGATTAAAATCCTTGCACAATTTGTTATGTGGACATATGTTTGCATTTCTCTTGGTTAAACATGTAAGAGTGGGTTTGCTAGGTTGTATGGTGAGCATATGATTAATTTGATGAGAGGTACTGATGTATATCCTTACCACAGTGTATAAAAGTTCTGGTTGCTCCAGATTCTCATCAACATCTGCCATCTTTTTTTTTTAATTTTTTTTAACGTTTATTTATATTTGAGACAGAGAAAGACAGAGCATGAACGGGGGAGGGGCAGAGAGAGAGGGAGACAGAATCGGAAGCAGGCTCCAGGCTCTGAGCCATCAGCCCAGAGCCCGACACGGGGCTCGAACTCACAAACTGTGAGATCGTGACCTGAGCTGAAGTCGGATGCTTAGCCGACTGAGCCACCCAGGCGCCCCTGCCATCTTTTTAATTGTATCCCCTCTAATGTTTATTGTGGAATCTGATTGTAGTTTTTCTTTGCAGTTTCTTAATGACTGATGAGAATAAATATATTTTAATGTGCTTATTGGCTGTGTGTATATTTTGTTATGTAACATGTCTGTACAACTATTTTGCCATTTTTATTCGGACATTTGCTTTCCTATTACTGTTTGTAAGGATTCTTTAAATATCAGGATATAAGTCCTTTATCATGTACATGTATTGAAAATATTATTTTCCAGAGTGGCTAAAATTAACAACTCGGGAAACAACAGGTATTGATGAGGCTGTGGAGAAATGGGAACTCTCTTGCACTTTTGGTGGGAATGCAAACTGGTGCAGCCACTCTGGAAAACAGTGTGGAGGTTTCTCAAAAAATTAAAAATAGAACTACTCTATGACCTAGCAATAGCACTACTAGGAATTTATCCAAAGGATACAGGAGTGCTGATTCATAGTGGCACTGGTACCCCAATGTTTATAGCAGCACTTTCACCAATAGTCAAATCATGGAAAGAGACCAAACATCCATCAACTGATGAATGGATAAAGAAGAAGTGGTTATTTATATGCAATGGAATACAACTCAGCAATGAAAAAGAATGAAACCTTGCCATTTGCATCAATATGGATGGAACCGGAAGGTATTATGCTAAGTGAAATAAGTCAGTCAGAGAAAGACAGATATGTGTTTTCACTCATATGTGGAAGTTGGGAGACATCACAGAAGACCATGGGGAAAGGGAAAGAAAAAAAATAGTTACAAAGAGAGAGGGAAGTAAACCATAAGAGACTCTTGAATACAGAGAACAAACTGAGGGTTGATGGGGGGGCGAGGGAGAGGGGAAAATGAGTGATGTGCACTGAGGAGGGCTCTTGTTGGGATGAGCACTGGGTATGTAAGCAATGAATCATGGAAATCTACCCCTAAAACCAATAGCACACTGTATACACTGTATGATAGCTAACTTGACAATAAGGTATATTAATAAATAAAAAATATTATTTTCTAGTGTTTGTCTCCTTCACCTATCTCTTTCTCTCTCCCTCCTTCTCTCTCTCTCTCCCTATCTTTCTCTTGCTTTCACAGCATCTTTTAAAGTGTAACCGTTTTTTAATTTTGCTAAAGTAATATTCTCATTTTTTCTTTTAACTTAGTGATTTTGATTAAGATGATGTTTTATAATACATTTTGAAATAATGTATAAATATTCACATTTTTTTATCAAAAAATTCTCAGCTCTCCTAAGTACTTTGGGTTTTCATATAAACTTCAGGATCAGTGTGTCTATTTCTATGAACAGCCTCTTAGGATTTTGATTTGTATTAAGTTTTCTTTTAATACCTTAAATGTATTAATAATAGCTTTTTAAAGGTTTTGTCTGCTAATTTTTATCATTTCTGTCATTTATGGATGTGTTTCTATTGTATTGACAAATTTTCCCTGATTATCTGCATGTCAATTAAATTTTACTGTACATTGTACATTATAGATGCTACACTTTTGACAGTCTAGTGTGGTTTTTTTTTAATTTTTTTTAACGTTTATTTATTTTTGAGACAGAGAGAGACAGAGCATGAATGGGGGAAGGGCAGGGAGAGAGGGAGACACAGAATCTGAAGCAGGCCCCAGGCTCTGAGCCATCAGCCCAGAGCCCGACATGGGGCTCGAACTCACGGACCGCGAGATCGTGACCTGAGTTGAAGTCGGACGCTTAACCGACTGAGCCACCCAGACGCCCCTCTTGTGTGTTTTTTTAAGTCATTCTTTAAAGAATGTTGAAATTTGTTCTGACAGGTGGTTAATTTAATTATAGTTCAGCTTGATCTTTTCAAGACTTGTTTCTATGCTTTCATAGTGTGTCTATAGAATAACCTTTATTCTGGGAGTAGTTAGCCCTGCTCTCAAGATGGGGCCTTTATGCATTTTACCAAATGTCCCAGATGTTCAGTCAGATTACTTCACTGTTGTTACCTAGTTTTCATAGAGTAGAAGAATATGCCACCCCAAAATATGTCTCTTGGGCCCAAGATTATTCTGAGCTGATTATTTTGGGAAACTGCAGACACAGAGGAAACAGAATGGAAGTTACCTTTTTGTAAGGGAAATTTACATTAGAAAGGGGGCCTGGACCAGGAAGACAGCTGTTACCAGAGATAAACCATTCACCTGAGAGACCTCTCTACAGAGTAAGACAACATTTGTTTGCCAAACATTTCCTCTTCTCGCCTTCTGGTGAATTGTCTTCTCCTTTTTGAAGGTTCCTATCCCTTTCCCTAGCTCAGGATGGGTATATAAGCTTCAATAGTCTGGCAGACTTTTGAATCTCTTATCTTCGTGGGGCTTTTGTATAGATGTATATATACGTGCGTGTGTGTGTGTGTGTGTGTGTGTGTGTGTGTGTGTGTAATACAAATCATTTTTTTTTTTGTCTTCTGTCTTTTGTTATAGAGAGGTCTCAGCCAAAACCTAGAAGGGTAGAGAAAAAATGACTTTTCCTCTCCTATATTTAGTATGGGGTCGAAGATTTAAAGGGGCCATATGTAAATATCTGTGATTTTTCTCTGGTTCTTTCTCCATTCAGTCTTGCAAATTTTTTTGCATCTCTGAATTCTGATATCTATCTCTTCCGCTATCTGTTAGTGAGGCTCAGATGCTCTATTGCATTCTATTCTATCTCTAAGCCAGAGGGGGTGGGCGGTGTGCCTCCAGCCAAGCAAACAAGCAGCTCAGGCATGAGTGACTTTAGACTAAAGCAGTAGGCTTCATGTAGTTTTCATGTGTTTTTCACTGTGATCTCTCAGAGACCAGCAACTACCATTTATCCACTAAGCTGTGCATTCACAGGTAGGGTTTTCATGAGTCCAAGCAAAGAACAAGCTTCTGGAGAAATAACAATAACAAAGAAAGAGCCACCATGACATAGGGTTTTGGGACATCTTAGTTCAGTGACCTCATTGAACACTTAGGACATTCAACAGAGACTCCAGAGAGGTCCTACTTTGAAAGCAGGGCTAACTACTGCCTGGATAAAGACTATGCATATCTACACTAAAGAAGCTTAGAAACCAGTCCAATTAAAAACACTGGAAGCTGGAAGCAAAAGATTCTAGGTCTTAGGGTAAAATGAGAATAAATGCTTTGTTTCTTGTTTCTGGAGTCGATAATGAATCAATTCAAACTTTGAAATGTGTTTGTAATCTACAGATTCTTTCCAAAAACATTCTTTCTGCCAGCTTATAGATGAATATATTTTCTTTCCCTCCTCTATTTTGATAATATATCTTCTATTCTCTTCCCATTAAGTTTTATTTTGATGAACTTAGCTTTCCTTTTAAAATCTTATAATGTTCATGTTCATATTAATTTTCATTTGTGAGTTGATTCATTTCTTTTTTTATTTCTGTCTTTATATCCATTTTAGTCTTAATTTCTTAGCTATAAAGTATTTCAAAATACATATCATGTTTTAATCATTTTAAATAACACTTATTTTAGGCTTTTGAATTTTACATACCAGTACTTGATTTTAGCTTTATTTCCACTGAAAAAAATTTTTTTAATGTTTTATTTATTTTATTTTGAGAGAGAGAGAAAGAGAGAGAGCACACATGAGCTGGTGAGGGGCAGAGAGAGGGAGAGAGAGAGGGAATCCCAAGCAGGCACTTTGCTGTCATCACGGAGTCTAACGTGGGGCTCAGTCTCAAGAGCCACAAGATCATGACCTGTGCCAAAATCAATAGTCAGACGCTTAACCAAATGAGCCACCCAGGCACCCTGAAAAATTTTTAAATTTTCTTTAGATAGTTGGTTCAATTAATATTAACTACCCTAATGGTTTAGTAATTATGTATCCATTTTAAGTTCCTGTCCCCATTTAAATTATAATATGTAATTACAATTCTATTGTTATATTATTATTAATCTTTTATTTTTCCTTTTTAAGTTGACCTATAGATTAGTGATTCTTTACTCAGTCATTCAAAAAATTACTAAAATACAGAAAAGTGCCTGAATTAGGCCTTCTCTAAACATTTATGCAGCTCTCCAAAGGTGAACAGGACACTTTTATTAGAAGATTTAGTTCCTTCAGGAGTAATCAGTCCTTCCAGAAAATATAGCATTTCCAAATAACCCAGTGATAATCTAATATCTTCTTGTCTGCAGGGTTCAGGTGCACTTTTGAACACTGAAGAATCAAAGATCCTCTTGCAATGTGCTGTACCTCAAAAGAACTTACTGATTAAAGAATGTGATAAGATCTATTCTTTTGCAAATCTAGCATTACACTTGGGGCTCCAGCATTTTATCACCCATCCTGAGGAATTCAACTGCCTCTTATAGGAAATACAGGTTATCATGACGATGGTACATTCATCTATCTTATGTCCACTGATCTGTTCAGGGTCAGATTTTTGGAAAGAATATAAAGTGGGACAGCTCATTCCTGTATCCCACTGAAAAGCCTACAGATTTAAGAAGTACTATTACCAATAACCTGCTTGTTAGCTCAAAGGTTCAGCCCCTTCTCCAGAGCCCCACAAAGATTTAGAGGAAAATGTAAGCCATACTTCTACTCAACTCCGGTCTGTAGTTAGAAGTCTGGGGGAAGAACAATATGCATATGAATGAAACCCAAGTCTTGGAGGAGGTGAAAAAGGAGATTGTTAATTCTTGTACAAGTTAGGTGTCCAAATTAGCACATATCATTTTAGCTTTTCTTTTTCTTTGAAGTTTTTATTTGTATCCCAGTTACTTAACCTACAGTGTAATATTACTTTTTAGGTGTACAATATTGTGATTCACCACTTTCATACAACACCAGGTGCTCATCACATCAAGTGCACTCCTTAATCTCCATCAGGTATTGAACTCATCCCCCCACCCACCTCCCCTCTGGTAACCATCAGTTTGTACTTTGTAGATAAGAGTCTGTTTCTTGGTTTGCCTCTCTTTCTCTCTTTTACTTCCTTTGCTCCTTTGTTTTGTATTAAATTCCACATAGGAGTGAAATCATATGGTATTTGTTTTTCTCTGACTCATTTCTCTTAGCACAATACTCCCTAGCTCTATCCATGTCATTGAGAATGGCAAGATTTCATTCCTTTTCATGACTGTGTAATATTCCATTGTATCTGCACCTGTATCTATATCTATATCTATACCTATATCATCTTCTTTATCCATCCATCAGTCTGTGGACACTTGTACTGTTTCCATAATTTGGCTATTGAATATAATGCTGCGTTGGGGTACATGTATCCCTTTGAATTAATATTTTTGTATTCTTTGGGTAAATGCTTTGTAGTGCAATTGTTGGATCCTAGGATAGTTCTATTTTTAACTTTTTGAGGAACATTTATACTGTTCTCCAGAGTGGCTGCACCACTTTGCTTTCCCACCAGCAGTGTAAGAGGGTTCTCCTTTCTCCACATCATCACCAACACCTGTTGTTCCTTGAGTTGTTAATTTAAGCCACTCTGACAGGTGTGAGGTGGTATCTTCATGTGGTTCTGATTTGTATTTCCCTGATGATGAGTGATGCTAAGCATCTTTTCATGTGCCTGTTAGCCATTTGTATGTCTTCTTTGGAAAAATGTCTACTCTTATCTTCTGCCCATTTCTTAACTGGATTATTTGTTTTTTGGGCATTGAGTTTGATAAGTTCTTCATAGATTTTGCATACTATACCTTTCTCAGATATGTCATTTGTGAATATCTTTTCCCATTTCATCAGTTGCTTTTTACTTTTGTTTATTGTTTTCTTTGCTGTGTGGAAACTTCTTATTTTGATCAAGTCCCAATAGTTTATTTTTGCTTTTGTTTCCCTTGCCTCGGGAGACATAGCTAGTAAGAAGTTGCTGTGGCCAGTGTTGACGAAGTTACTGCCTGTGTACTCCTCTGGGATTTTTATTGTTTCTTATTTCACATTTAGGTCTTTTATTCTTTTTGAATTTATTTTTGTGCATAGTGTAAGAGAGTAGTCCAGTTTTTTTTTCTTTTGCATGTTGCTGTCCAGTTTTCCCAACACCATCCATTGAAGAGACAGTCCTTTCCCATTCGATATTCTTTCCTACTTTATTGAAGATTATTTGACTGTATAAATGTGGATTCATTTCTGGGTTTTCTATTCTATTGTACTGATCTATGTGTCTATTTTTGTGCCTGTACCATACTGTCTTGATTACTACAGCTTTGTAGTGTGATTTGAAGTCTGGAATTGTGATACCTCCAACTTTGCTTTTCTTTTGCAGTGTTGCTTTGGCTATTTGGGGTCTTTTGTGGTTCCATAAAAATTTTAAGGTTGTTTGTTCTATTTCTGTGAATTGCACTAAATGTGTAGATTGTTTTGGGTAGTATAGTCATTTTTTTTAACGTTTATTTATTTTTGAGACAGAGAGAGACAGAACATGAACAGGGGAGGGTCAGAGAGAGAGGGAGACACAGAATCTGAAGCAGGCTCCAGGCTCTGAGCTGTCAGCACAGAGCCCGATGCGGGGCTCAAACTCACGGACCGTGAGATCATGACCTGAGCCAAAGTCGGACGCTTAACTGACTGAGCCACCCAGGCGCCCCGGGTAGTATAGTCATTTTAATAATATTTATTCTTCCAATCCATGAGCATGGAATATTTTTCCATTTCTTTGTGTCACCTTCAGTTTCTTTCATCAGTGTTTTATACTTTTCAGAGTAGAGGTCTGTCACCTCTTAGGTTTATTCTTAGATGTCTTATTGTTTGGATGCAATTGTCAATAGGATTGATTCCTTCATTTCTCTTTCTGCTGTTTCATTATTAGTGTATAGAAATGCAACAGATTTCTGCACATTGATTTTGTGTTCTGTGACTTTACTGAATAAAACTGCTTAAAAATATAATCAGAGAGGCACCTGGGTGATTCAGTTGGTGAAGCATCTGGACTCTTTATTTCAGCTCAAGTCATGATCTCACAGTTCATGGGTTCGAGCCCCACATTGGGCTCTGTGGAGGCAGTGTAGAACCTGCTTGGGATTCTCTCTCTCTCTCTCTCTCTCTCTCTCTCTCTCTGTCTGCCCCTCCCCTGCTTGTGCTCTCTCTCTCTCTCAAGATAAATAAATAAACTTAAAAAACGTAGTCAGAGTTTATAACTTACAGATTTTTGGAGTTCCTCAAAACCAGATGTTCTGTTGGTTTCTTGTATAGGATTTATTGGCAGACCTCTGGTGTCTCTTCCTCTTCTTATAAGGACACCAGTCCTATTGGATTAGGGCTGCACCCTTATGACCTCACTTAATCTAATTATCCCCTAAAAGGCTCTGTCTCCAAAATAGTTACCTTGGGGGTTAAGGCTTTACATATGAGCTTTAAGGAGACACAATTCAGTCAATAACAACTAGAGGTATAGGCATACACAGATAGAATTTAGATCCAGAGTATGAAGTAAAAATCATTGCAGAAATCCTGAAAACATTTCATAAAATTAAAAAAACATGCAATACAAATGCTCTATTTTTGAGATATGTACAGATACATATATTAAAATGATAAAAAAGTAGAAAAATAGAAATTTAATCCTAAGCTTATTAGTTAACTTTTCTTTTAAGAGAGAGAAGGAGACAACTGCCACTGGATGCACTGAGTATCCATAAGGGATCCCCAGTATGGATAATTCTCTATTGCTGAACATGGGCAGTAGGTATATGACAATTCAGTTTATTATTCCTAGAAGCTTACGTTTCAAATTCCATACTTCTTATCCAAGTATATAGACCTTTAATTCAGATATGTTAAAATTTTTAAAAATATGCATATTTTTATTTATGAAATAGAATATATATCCTCTTACACTAATGACATATTTTACTATTCAAATTGTAAAGCAATCTTTCTACCCAATTGATTCAGTATCATTAATAACACTTTCTACAAATTTATTATAGTTCAAAATAAGTGATATACCTTTCTGTTGTTCAAAACAGTAGACTGTTTTCTTTCTCAAAGCTCAATTTTGGTTTTATATTACCCTTCAATCTGAACATAATAAAAAAACAAAACCAAAAACAGTATCTTGGTATAATTTCATTTGATATTTAAAATTATATTGGGCCCGGTTTCCTATACTGTATTTTCCACAAAAGAGTATTTTGTATGCCTTAGCTCTCTAGGTTCATATGTAAATTTTTTTCTACATTGAATTGGGAATTTGATTGTTTCCATTTCTAGTGGTCACCCACACCTCACTATCCCTAGTTTTTAAATTCCTTGAGGAAGTAGAGTGATGGCCTTTCAGGTTTCATAATTGGAAGTTTTATCACTTGTCTGTGCCAGGGGTCTCTGATTGATTGCAAAAAGCATTATACATATGTTGTTAATTAACTTTAATCCCTATGCAGTCAGTTAAAATATAACTCTTGGTAATCTACTGAAATGTAAGAAATTTAAATGTCTGTCTCTATCCTAAACTGTTAAAATCACTTCAGCAGAAAAGGTTGTCAAATTTCCAAGTAAACATATTATTATCTAGCATTCATGCATTATTGATTTTTTCTTTTTTTTCTTTTTAGTTTTACATCTCCTGCATTTCATTATCCATTATCCAACTAGAGAACATGTGCATTGTAAAAGTTCTATACGGTACTGTATGCCTATGTGCACGTTTGAATTAGAAGTGCAATGTCAAAGCCAGGAATTTGTGGTTAGGTATTTTACAATTAATTTAGTGTAACAATGCTAATTTAAGTCTGCATTAATATTCCTTTTCCAATATGCTGTAAATGTAATTTCAGTGTACATAGGACAAATAATAGGAATGGCTTGCCCAATTTATTACGCTATAGAAATAATTAGTGTGATGGCCAATTAAAGGATGCTTTTAAATATAGTTATTATATTGTTTATCAAACAAAACTAACTCGAGGGAGGTTAAAGGTGTTATTAAAAACATTAATTTAATTCCTTCTATAAATGACATAAAATTATCATAAAGCATAATATATGGTTATGGAAGAGTACTTTAATGAAGTCTTGGAATAATTAGGGGGGTGATCATGATAATTTCCACTAATAAAATGAGAAGTCTAACAACACACTTTTTTCTTATTTTCAAATTAATAAGTTTGATGAAATTGGTTCTTTCTATTATATTTTATGTAATACGTATTCCAGATACACACGTATTCTATTGGCAGTAGTAATATTTTTGTTTCTTTTGTTAAAGATGTCTGCTTTTATTCCAAATATATAATATAAACAAATTTTATCAGCTCTGATGATAACACTGACTGCTTTTTGTTGTCTTTCTATGCAAAGGGGAGTTAAAACCAACATAGGCAAGGAAGGGGAGGAGACTGAAAATCAGAATGAACGAAGGAAGAGAAAAACACACTGTTTCTGCTTTCCACAAAGCTGTGCTTCAACTCAATTTACAATCTTTTGTTGATATCTCAAGGGGCAGGGAAAATCTGTACTTGGATGCTTCCATCAGTGCTCCTCAGAACCTTTGTGCTTTTTAAGATAGTAATTGGCATTCTGTAGAAAAAAAGTGTTAATATTGTTGTTATTGTTGTTTGCTGTACTAAACAAATTCAATTCAACCTCTAACAACAAAATTCCTGAGGTTTTTAAAAATAAGCGCTAATAATCTATATGGCTTTCCAAGAATGGGAAATCGATTTCATTATTTCTCTAAAACAATTCTTTATTAAAGGAGTAAAATACGTATTAACATTTATAAGAATACCGTATATCATAAAAGAGCCACACAATTTAGCTAATTTAGATAGAAAAAAAAATGCTGCTTCTTAAATATCTAACTATTTCAACCCTCAGGGGGAGTCTACCATATATTGTTTAAGTATCTTAAAATGCCATTCTCAAAATCTCCAGTCACTAAGCTAGCAACTGACGTATAAGAAGGCCATGGATTTAGGGATAAAACCTGGTATTTGAATTATATCCTTATCTCTTCACTCTTGAGAACCATCTTGCAATGATGCATATAAACATTTCCAAGTACTTCATCTTTAATTTTTTAGATAATTCACAAATCCACTGACTCAGGAAAAAAATGTAGGCTAACAGAACATTTATTTTGTATTTTGGAATGATGAGCCAAATAATACTGCAGGTTTTATACTCATATTTATAACCAACTAACAAGTGCAGAGCCATGGGTGATTATGATTAGTGATGCTTGAACAAAATCAGAATTAGCAATAGGTTAGGGTGAGCTTTATCTGTAACATCTGGGTGAGAAATGTGAAAAATCTATCTTTCTAAGTGCCAACTTAAGAAAATTCAAATCCAGATGGGGGGTGGTGTTTATCACAAGATGCTACAAAGAAGAGGAAGAAATCACCCCCTGTTGAAACTCCGAAGAAATGTATCAAAGCTTACCCTTTCCCCTTCTTTTACACTGATCTCTACTTTTTAAAGAAAATATGGGTTGTTTTAGCAATCATGGACTTGAATGGTGTTATGATAGCTGTTTTAATTTAGACATGCACTGATACTATTCAAACTTTAAAGGATTGTTTGACTTATAGCATGAGATCAATAACACCTTAAACTTAACTAAATTTAGTTAAACTTAGCTAAACTTAAACACCTTACCCCTTAAACATTTTTAATGTTTTTATTTATTTTTGAGAGAGAGAGAGAGACCTAGCACAAGTAGGGATGTGGGGCAGAGAGAAAGGGAGACCACAGAATCTGAAGCAGGCTCCAGATCTGTCAGCACAGAGACCTATATGGGGCTCGAATTCACAAGCTGTGAGACCATGCTTAATGGACTGAGCCACCCAGGTGCCCAGCAGTTTACCACTTTAAACAGTTGAGTCTAGGGAGACCAAAAGTAATGTGGGTAATGATGTAGAGAAAAAAGGCAAAAGAAAAACATTAAATTTTCTTACAATTTACAGCCCATTGACAAATCGTTGGGACAGGCAGAGAGACCTTCCTGTAGGAACTCAACTGCCTTGATGTTAATACTTTACTAAGGGGAAAAAGGCAAACTTAACATTAGCCCAACCTCCAGAATCCTGTAAGTCTCCTTTAACATATAAAAATTACTTTGGAAACTTCCTTTATCTCTACCCGCCCCCCCCCCCCGCCCAAGATATATGTTAGCAATCATCCTCCAAGCATATAACCTATTAATATACATCCGAAGAGTCTCATGACTAAAAAGTTTTACTAGATAGTAGTAAATGTCCTTTTCCTAGAGCTAGCTCATCAAGGTATTGAGAATCTTGCTTTTCAATTCCTTAGAGACTTAAACTAACCCTAATCTCCTCCAAACTTAAAACTATATAATCAGCTATTTCCCACAACCCCAGTGCAGCTTTTTCTGACCACTGGTCCTGTCCCCATGCTTTAATAAGACCACCCTTTTTTCACTGAAGACACATCAAGAATTATTTCTAGACTGTTTGCTCTGAACCCCACATTTCACATCAGGTAAAAAGGGCTATTTTCTTAAGGCCCATACTTATTGCCTTAAAATATCATGCCATTATCCATTATTGAGATATGAATAATAATGGTTAATGCTTATTTATTTTGTCTTTTATTTGCTAATAAAATAACTTCTCAATATTATTTTCTAAGTCTGTTTTGTAAACTTGAACTATAAAATGTGTACTCACTGAAATATTTTTTCCACTGGAATATTTTATTTTACCCCTCACAAAATTACAAAAAGTGATCTCATACCAAATTCATAGACTATGTTTTCATCTCCTATAACCTTGGTCATTCTTAATCTATATTTCTTCACTGCAGTGACATCAATGCATCTCTGACCTTTTGTATCACACTTTGGCCTTTACCTACAATATTTTATTTTTATTCATTTATGACTCACTTCAAAACCTATGAATTAGTCTAAATGCTAAATTCTAAATTATATATTATGCTATTTGGAGGAAAAAAACATAGAAATTTAAGAAGCATTATGCCTACTTTCTTTTCCTTTGGTATGATCTCTTTCTGGATTGAATTAAGATAAATTATTTTATATTTATCACTACCATGCATTTATCTGGAGTCTTAGGAAGTGGAATTTGGGAAACACAGATTGGAGAGGAATCCAATGAGTCTTTCTATCTCGGATCAAAATTAAGGGTTTATAAAGGCAAAACCTGTGAGGTTATACAAGGTTGTTTTGAAAGAATTATGATTGGTGCTGAGAGAATTTAAGCTAATACATGTTTGGCTATTTGGCTAACAGGTGTTATATTATCTTAATTTCTGCCCCAGGTGCACAGAAATGTTTCAGGATGTGGTCATTTGGTTACGGCTCATGTGTGAGAATTCATTTTTCACCTGAGTATGGACACACATAAACTTCAATTGCCTAATGGCCTCCCAGCTCCATTTTAGACCTTCTAGCAATTATAACTCCATTGTGTAACTCTCTGTCCACAGTATATTTAACTTTATTTAGTAATAACACCAAGTGAACTCAACCGCTCAAAACTGGATGCTGAAATCGGAAGAGTGTTATGTCAGCCAAGCACAGGGAAGCTGCCTTTCCTGGAAAGTATGTTGGCAGAGGAGTGCTCCTTTTCTAAAGCAACACCCTTCCTTACAGCCGGTCTCCAGTATCATACTTGGTGGTAGGCAGGCAGCACTGAGATTGGGTTTCTACTGGAAAAGCCTTCTGGCATTTGGACGTCTTTCTATAGGCTTTATGATTGCTGACTATTTTGAATACAAGTCACATTTCTGTTGGGTTTGCCATAGAATGCTGTGTCATAAGGGGCATGCAGCTTCAACTTTGGGGGCTACGAATGAAATTTAGCCCATTTAATGCTTGTTCCTGTCCTGTGCCCACTTTTCTCCAGAGTCATCTTTTAATTATAAATATGCTCGAATTATTTGTATAATCTGGATGTTACAATTATAGTATCTTCTCCTAATGTGTGGCTTGTCTGTGCATTCCATCTACAATGCTTTTTTTTTTTTTTAACTAGGAATATTCTTTTTATTTTAGTTTGTCAATGTATCAAATTTATTTCTTTACATTTGCATTTTGCATCTCATTTTAAGAAATGTTTACTACCCAAGATCTGAAGATAAACTTCTGCATGTTCTAGAATATTTTTAATTTTGCCTTATGTGATTGTGTCCTTGATCCACATATATAAGTGACTTTTTTCCCTTTGGGTGTGGTATGTTACTAATCATGAGGAGATCTAAGAAGAGGTTTTAAAAAGTTTGGAGTTTATTGTAATAAAGGCCGAGGGCATATTATTAGGAAAGTATTTTTAGAGTTATTAGCCTCATGATACAAAGTCCAGAAGGGTGGGAGAATGAAAACTTATTTTCTATAGCTATGGATATGGATAAACACTTTTTCCACCACCCTTTATTGAATTTTCTATCCTCTCTCCACTGATTAACAATGACAGCTCTAGCAGATGTCAGGATTTGACACCTGCTACATTTGTGGGTCCCTTTCTGGACTCTCTATTCAGCTTCTTGGTATATTTTTATGTCCTGGTACTAATATCAAACAGTGGCAAAACATAAAGCCTTCCTTGTGCTACAGCTCCATCTCCTTGGTGAGGACTGAATTCCAATTTCCAGGCTTTTCCATGGAATTCTAATATCGGTCATATGATTCTGTTGAAAGCCTTTCGCTGTTTTTAGAAAAGGCAAATGCCTTGCAGGTGGGAGGAGTATCATGTGCTTGGCTCTTGTATGACCTGATCGTGTGCATCCTCCAAAGTTAGTATGTTGAAATCCTAATTCACAGAGAGGATGGCATTAGTAGGTGGGGCCTTTAGAGTTGGTTAGGTCAATGAGGGCTTTGCCCTCAAAAATGAAATTATCACCTTTATAAAAGAGGCTCCAGAGAGATCCCTACGGCCCTTCCACCATACAAGGACTCAAGAACAAGTTGGCAGTTTGCAACCATGAAAAACCCAGTTCCCAGCTCCCTGAATTGTGAGAATTAAATTGTTGTTTACAACTCACTCAGTCTGAGGTCTTTTATTGTAGCAGCCAAAGGGGGCTAAACAGCTTTTTCTTGGATTTCTGTCCCTCCAGGGTCATGGCCTCTCAAAGATTTGTTGCTTGAGTAGCTCTCCAATACCTAGAACCAGTTATTATTTATGTTCTGTTCCTGTTCATCTTTCGTATTTGTTCTTAGTAGAAGGAACAGGGTCAAAAACGAATTAGTCCTCCATTGTCATAGAAAGAACTAACCTGCCTAATGGATTGTTTCTTGTGTTTTCATTTTACTTATAACTTTTAATTTTTTCTCACATCAGCCCTCTATATTTTATAGATTGTTTCTCACACCTTTGTAAAAATCTATTCTGAATTACTTTAACTATATTAACCATTTATTTTAGATTCTGTATGTCATTATTCTGCATTACATACAGGTCTTACTCTGTTTGCTTTTCTTTTCAGTTCATTGTGGCTTGCTTCCTCAAGTATTTTGAATTATCATTACTATTATTATTATTATCATTATTATAAGCTCATTTTCCTTGAAATTTTATTTATAGATATTCTTGGTGGTTTGAAATGAAGTCCTTTCCTTCAGAGGGAGTTTTTTGTTTACTCTTGGCACACACCTGTAGGCACTGTGAGTGAAGAATTACCCTTACACGTGTTGCCTGAGTATGTTCAAACCACAAAATTATTGTGAATTATGGACTCAAATATAAATGATTATTTGCTTGAGGATAAGAGTTACTATGAAATAATTTTTATTATTTTTTAAACACTTTCTCCTCACATTCTTCTAGAACTAAGACCAAGCCTGGAAAGCTTCCTCACCGTCTTTCTGTATTGAGTGACTTCTTTCCCCAACCCCCACACCCATACTTAATTTGTCTTATTTTAAGGGTTCTGTCTTTCTTTAGGATTTTCAAATCCTATTTCTCACCCTTCAAGGGCATCAGGACTTGCCTCCTGTTTCTGACATGTGGCCCATTAAAATCCAGGCGATGAGCCAGCAAGACTGGCAGTTAACCCAGGGCAAACTCCATCATTAGCCTTCCCTTAATTCTGTAGTTTCACACTCTGATGTTACTCTTTTCTATTCTTTGTTGAATTTTCATACTTTTTTGTCAGTAGGCTATCTTTACTATGATTTAAAACATATTTTAACAAGCATTTTTGATGTGCTATACATTAAGAAACAGTTAACAGTTGAACATTAAGAAACAGTTTCAAGGCTTTCATTCTTGCCCTTGAATACAACTCTATTCCAACAGTAATATGTAAATTATTCTTAAACATTTAATTAAATGAACTTTCTTTAGCGGAATGTGAGACTACTTTTGAAAGAAAGGTATTACACAAACCCAAGATAATGTCATATTTTTTTTTTTACATAGAAATACAATCAAAATAACTTTCAAGGAAAAAAAATTGACAAATTGTGTTTACAGATTCATTTTTTAGTTCTAAAACAAAAATATGGGGGTTCCAGGTGGCTCAATTGGTTGAGCCTCTGACTTCAGTTCAGGTCATGATCTTGCACTCCATGTGTTCGAGCCCCGCGTTGGGTCCTGTGCAGACAGCTTGGACCCTGGAGCTTGCGTCCGATTCTGTGACTCCCTCTCTCTCTACCCCTCCCTTGCTCATGCTCTGTCTCTCTCACTCTCAAAAAAAAAAATAATAAATGTTAAAAAAAATTAAAACAAAAATATGAAACTATCAAGCTATCAAGCACACAACAGCATGAAGATACAATCATTTATCATTACAGAATAATTATCATCAGCACTATATTTCAGAGTTAACAATGTTTCTTATTTTAGCAATTAGGATACATGAGTTGAGTTTCTAAATGGAAGAATAGGGTGAGAAGCTGATTTTACAGGCTTTCCCTGTAGCCTCCAATAAATCAGATGCTTCGAATCTTGTTTGAGTCTTTCTTGCAACATTAACCAAGCAATTGTTAAGAAGATACCTGTATCAGATCCAAATAGAATACAATTTCATCAAGGACTCTGACTGGACCAATCGTTTGTATCTAATTACTGAATTTGTGTGTCCAGTCCCATATAGCTAGCACTGATGAGAACCAGATGCATTTGAGAATGGGAACAAGTCCTGTTCCAAGGGTGAGAGGTAATGGCTAGCTGTGTAGAAAAGATGCGGGGATCCAAGAGCGAATGGTTTCCCTGAACTGGAATGGCATGTGTCAGCTTAGCTTCATATTTTTTGACTGGACATGACCCAACAGCGGAGGGACTTGGATATCACAATTTGTGTCTGGCAGCTATGAGATCATTGCTATGCTGTTGATCTATATGTTGTGTTGGCTCTTGCTGTGTGGCATTCCTTAGAACTAAGTAAGTTTGGTGGTGAGTGAAGGCAATAGTATCTCATGGGTATGGCATCAGCTTGAATGTAAGATCACTGTTCCTACCAAACAAAGTGGACAATTATCTACTTCAGAAACCGTTATATTAAAAAATGGGAAATATTATAAATTGAAGATTTCCCTCAGAAACTTCCTGAAACAATCTACAGATGAAAGGTAAGTGTAATGTATTACATTTTGAAGAAAAGGTGTGATTAAAAGGTTTAGTTTAATATTTCGGGTTTATATAAAACATACTAGATAAAAATATCTTTTTAGGACATAAGTGGAATGAGAATGTATTTATCGAACTCTACAGCTTAAATATTTATATGTTCTCAACAAATAAAATGGATTTGATAGCCCTTTCCTCCATTGAGATTTTAATTTTCTAAAATTATTTTATAGAGGATTTTATTATAAAGATTTACATTTAGGTAATTTATCTAAAAAAAAGACAATTTTTTGTTTAGGGGTTAGTTGCAGGAAGGCAGAAAAATGCATTTGAAAACGTTTATCTTTGGGGCACCTGGGTGGCTCAGTTGGTTGAGTGTCTGACTGTCTCAGGTCATGGTCTCACAGTTGGTGAGTTTCAGCCCCACATTGGGCTGGCTGCTGTCAGAGCAGAGCCCATTTCAGATCCTCTGTCCCCTTTTCTATCTGCCCCTCCCCTGCTCATGCTCTCTCTCTCTCAAAACTGAATAAACATTATTTAAAAAGTTATATTAACATCAAGATAACGGACAAATGAAAGGGAAATACAAAAAAAATGCTTCTGAAAATTAAAAATAAATAATTAAAAGGGTAATTAAATAATTAGGTAATAATAAATAAATATTAAAAATCGGGGCGCCTGGGTGGCTCAGTCGGTTGAGCGTCCGACTTCGGCTCAGGTCATGATCTCATGGTCCGTGAGTTCGAGCCCCACGTCGGGCTCTGTGCTTACAGCTCGGAGCCTGGAACCTGCTTTGGATTCTGTGTCTCCCGCTCTCTCTGCCCCTAACCCACTCACATTCTGTCTCTGTCTCCCTCAAAAATAAATAAACATTAAAAAAAATAATAAAAATCATGAAATTTGTTTAAGACCCCAAATATTTAAGGCGTGAGAGATGGGAGATAGTCATAAAATCTGTGTGTCAGTATACTTATGATGGCATATTTATTCATTCATTTTAATTCTATACCATACACTTTGGGATGATCTTAATATGGCATATGGAAAACGTAGAGACACATGTGGTGATCAGATTGTAAAATAGTATATATGAGCCCTTGGCTGAGTCCAATGAGTCCAATCCCCATGTTAAGTGCGCATATTTGTGTGTGTGTCTGTGTGTGTGTGTGTTTTCTGTGTGTATGTTTTATATACGTCATATTAGATATAATTGATTCCAGAGAAATGCAGATCTTACTAAAATGGATTCTCTCCTATTCATTAATTGTGTGTAACCTTTTGAATAAAATTTATTAATTTAGCAGTATTTTGGCCATATCTGAGAAAATTCAAGGCAATTTACTGAGAAAAGTTTGAGGGGAAAAACACATATTGATCAGTACTAAGTAGTAAAAATTTATTGCAATGTTGTCAGTTGCTTTATTCCAGATCAATACAAATCTCACCAAAAGCTTCTTAAATGCAATAAGAGTCTGACAAGACCTTTTTGTCACAGATTAGTGTTAAAGCAATGAAAGAGCCCCCAAGGAAAATTGTCTTTCTGGCTGAAATGCCAGCTGTATTCTGTATCTGAGGTGTTGCATGCATGTACGACATCTTTATTGATATTGTGAATGTCTAAATTCTTTTAAAAAAAGATTAAATATTTTGTGTGCAGATTAATGCAAATAAGGATAACCTGAGAATTTAAATTTAGATTCATTGTTCCTCTCAAAAATCCCCTATTTGATGCATATTAGATTGCTGAGCAGAATTAGATTATAGAAGCCCAAGCCCAATTAACTTCTGCAATATTTTTAGACTCTTCTATCACATTGATTTTAAATTAATAAAAAAGGTAATGTAATATTTTCAATAATATGTAAAAACAAGTTAGCAAAACATTTTTTTTAAAGAGAAAACGGTTATAAATTGGATACAATTTAAATTTAGATTTCACCCAATAAAGCAACTACATAAAATAGTAGAATCTAATTTGGGACTGCGGAAGGAGTTCTTAGGAGCTGGAGACAAGCTGTGTTTCATGAATTCCGGTAACACTAGAATGTAGTCATCTGGGCAGTATGGTAATGTCAGTTTGTGCAAGCGAACCCATTGAGACTTGCTTACCTCGGTACATGTTTCTCTGGGCACTTCCAATTGTTTGGACAGAGAAATACATTTTCTACGTGCATCTTCCATGATATTTATGTGAATTTAATTTTATGAAAGATATCAGTTTGGGTAAGGATTTATCCTTTTCAAATAAAAGAAAAAGATCTGATTTTGGAACTCTAACTTTTGCTTAAATTTGTTATTTTTAGGAACCCTTTCTCCAGGCAGATCAACTCATACATGCTTCGTATGCAAGTCTTGCCTTTTGTTCCTTCTCTTCTCTAGATTTTTGCCTTTGTCATGTCAAAGATTTCTTATTCGTGTGCCTGTGTGGCCTTATTTACCATAATTTCTATAAGCTGTCAGAATTAGTCTGATTTTAAGTATCGCATGAATACATAAAAACATCATGCCATTATATAATATTGGTTTGCAAATATAATATATAATTATATGACAAAACCAGAATGATTATGAATATTATTAATGATATATATATATGGGATAAGTGCATATCATATATGTATACACAAATAAATTATATTATACTATTATACTGCATTATAGTATAGTGTATGTTATATATTAAATTATATTGAACTATGCTATTCCATTAATTCTATCCTATTTTACTAGTGCCAATCTAAGCACTGATATTTGTCTGATAACTACTGCCGTGATTTCAAGTTAATTTCCCTACCTGACTTATAATGGATGCTGCCACCTCACAAGAAATTCCCGTATTAAAATTGACAAGGCAGAAGAAGGAAATATATTTTGCAAAGGATTTAGAATAGTTATTTTTTTTTAACCTGGTCACAATTCTGAGCCTCAAGGAAAGTTGCCCAAAGGGATACCCTGAATAGTATTTGTGGATGTAGGACAACACAGTGAGGAATAGTGTGGGGGGGGGGGGGGGGGGGGGAGGGTGTAGATTGTTAGTAATATCACAGTGGACCTACTTTTATAATCTGATAGTGTCACTTTCTGCATTAGTGGGCTTTAAGGTAAATGTATATGAGCAATGGGTTAATTACACAGTGGACCCTGTCTCTGCATGAGGCGGTCATCCGCGTCACAGCTTTGGAACCCACTTTTATGTAAAGTTTTGAGAAATGCGGAAGGACAACTAGTCACATAAAAGAAACCTATTTTGAGAAAAAAAGTATATCTGGCTTTAATCACAGGTTCCAGGTTTGACTAGTTCTGTGACCTTATGAAATTTGCTTCAACAATATGGCCTCTGGTCCCTGGTTGTTAAAAATGGGAATAGTCATGATATACCTTTCTGGGGAGTGTTTCTGCCTTAAAGCCTTTCTGAGGTACTATTTCCTAGTCATTAAGCTTTGCTATTGGATCTTCTCGAGCTGGTGTCCTGGATGTGTGTGCCTTCCACAGTAGAATCTGGTAGTTTCCGGAAACCTCCAGAATGGAGATGAAATTACAACCTTTTGGAACACCACCATGCCTGCTCATTTACCTGTTGTCTGTGTTGCCCTCACTACAAAGGCTGAGGGTGGCGATTTATGACCCTCAGAGCCTAAAATGATTGCTATTTGGCCCTTCACAGAAAAATTTTGTGGACCTCTGATCTAGACAGTGAGGTGATAGTCTAGTTTTATGATGAGTTATTTCAAGTGAAGCGTATCTTTATGGTGTAAAGAGGAAGGATCTAATCACCCCATTGCATCCTGTAACTATAGTGCCTTCCTTTGCTTTCATAACAGTCATTAAATATCATTAGGTAAGGATAAGTCAGAAGACCATATGCTGAAAAAAAAAAAAAAAGAGGAAAAAGAAAAAAAAAGCTTTCAATTCTTTCAGTTGATCAAATCAAGCACACCATTTCTGGGTTTTCTGACATCAACTCTGGTGTCCCTTCCTTACTCCAAAACAGCCTTTAAGTGGTGACTATTCTAACAAGAACAGGCACAGCAAAGACTGAATCAATTTTATTTCCCATGGAGAATTTTGTCTGCTTCTAAAATCATTCACAGATGGTGTCTACCCTTCATCCAAATTCCCGAAGACCTGAATTCCCACGTGGGTGGAGGAATCTTTAGCTAATAGCCCTAGTTCTTCCAGTTTTTATGTTTCTTGTACCTAATTCTGAAAAGGGGGAGAAAAGAACTGCAGTTTCTATTCTTGTAAATATAGCACCTTTAGTGTCTACTAAAACCAGTGTAAGAATCATTAAATAGATGCATTTATTCATTGAGATATTATGCTCCCGTGGCTACGCACATGGAATAAATCAGGCTGAGCAGTCATGCGCTCCCTAAGGGCCTCCAATTGGGTTGAAATATCTTTCTGCCTGAAGTCATATGGTTTAGAACCTAATCAAAATGTGTGGATTAGAATTCCTGAGCATTTTTGACAGTCTGGGGAACAAATAGGAATGAAAAAAAGGAGTCTCTGGGTAATTTTTATGTCAATGCTATTTTCAGATACTGACAATGTGAAAGGGGGGGGTGTAGCTCATTTTCGTTTCTACTAAATCAAGTATGGCTTCTGCATATCATGTGTATGTCTCAGTATGTATGTTTTGTAACTGCTTTTCAAAAGATAACCTGAGAGATGGAAATGACAAGAGAGCAAATTGAATTTTATAAAAAAAAATAAAAATCATTTCTTTGGAGGCGACTAGGGTGACTTCACCCTTACAAATACAGTCTTTAAAATTTTACATCCTGCCTCCCCTTAGGTAGATACATACTGTTTCCATAGTCCTTGCTGAGCATGTGAAGAGCGTGTTTTTCAAAAAGAGCTAATTTTTTTTTGTTTTATTGAGAAATAGTTGACATACAGTAATGTATAAGTTTAAAGCATACAACATGGTGGTTTGATTTAATTAATTAATTTATTTATTTAAAAAATTTTAATGTTTATTATTTATGTATGAGACAGAGAGACAGAGTATGAGCGGGGGAGGGGCAGGCAGACGTGCGCGCACACACGCACACACAGAATCTGAAGCAGGCTCCAGGCTCTGAGCTATCAGCACAGAGCATGAAGCAGAACTCAAACTCATGAACCACGAGATCATGCCCTGAGCTGAAGTAAAATGCTTAAACGACTCAGCCACCCCGGCACCCCTATTTATTTATTTATTTATTTATTTATTTAGAAAGACAAAGAGTGAGAAAGGGACAGACAGAGAGGGAGAGAGAGAATCCAAGCAGGCTTCCTGCTGTCAGCTCAGAGCCTTATGTGGGGCTCAATCCCAAGAACCCTGGTATCACGACCTGAGCCGAAATCAAGAGTCGGATGCTCAACGGACTGACCCACCCAGGTGCCCCTAAAATTAAAAAAAAATACTAGATATAAAAAAGATTTTGAGAATCTGTAGATGGTAAATATGGCTTCTTGCACGATAAGCATTCTTTCTCAAAACACCACTATTTTGGTTATCTATTGCAGGGTATAGCAAACAATCAAAATGTGAAAATCTTTGCAATATATAGAATTTTATGGGTCAGGAATTTGGGCAGAATACAGTAAGGATGCTTTTCATGACTCCAGGATACCTTTCATCAGTTTTTAGCTAAGGTGGTTCATATAGTCACAGATAGCTAAGATGGCTTGTCGGTATCCCTACATCTAGGGTTTCAGTTTGTGAAAATAAATAAGGGAAACTTTATTCCAAATAGAAGCCCTGAAGGGGGAACTCTCATGCAAGTACCACTCTTTACAACCCGCACAACCAGCAGGAAAAAGGAAGATAAGAAATACCTTGAAAGGGAGGATATTTTTCACATAGGAATTTTGTCTCCTGCTTTCTAGAAAAGGAAGGATGATCCCTCTCGGACCCAGCAAATAGGCACTAACCACTGGTACTGCTTGTATACCAGAAACTGCCACAACCATACGCTCTTGTCTTTTCCAAAGAGCTTTTGTTCACAACAGCTCTCTTCAATTTCCTCCTAAAACCTAATGGAAGCTGGCCTTCCCTTGTTCTGTTTGGACTTGCCTATGATTTGTTATAACTTGTTTGTCCTGAACTACAATTCCTCTGCTATTTCCAAATGAATTCGTTTTGCTGGTAAAGTAACTGGCCATTTTATTTTTAAGGTTGATAAGTTTTACCTGTCACCGAGGGCCTTTGGTTTTTCTCTTTGTTCTGTCTGCCGATGCAAGAATATTCAAGATTGTTTTTTCATTCATATTATGGTGGCTGGGCTGGACTTTGTGAAACAGCTAGTGACTGGTTAGGCATTTCTCTTATAATTCAGGCCTTTCCACACAGCTAACTTGGGCTTCCTCACAACATGGCATTCTCAAGATAATCAACCTTTTCCCATGACAGCTGTCTCTTTCTGAGTCTTGTAAGAAGCATAGGGAGGGCATGACATGGAGTTTTCATCCAGTTTCTGAAGTCACTTTTGCCATGTTCTACTGGTCAAGCAATGCATCGTGACCAGGGAACTCAAGCGGGTGGGAGAATATATTGGTTTGAACATAAATAATATTCATGCATGGTGGAAAGGAACTGGTGATGGCTGATAGTGGCCATACTTTGTTTTTATTCTCATCATTGTCACTCCTTTGAATGACAATAATATGAATCCAATGATATGAAGGAGGGGAAAGAATATGAGATTTAGCAGCAGGGAGCCATAGAGTGCATTTACTAGATGAGTGGTTTGACAAGCCTTGACTCCTCTCTTTGATCTTTACTTCCTTCCTTAGAAATGCAAAACAATGTGGTACCTGGTTGATAGTAAAAAAATAAAAAACAAAAAAAAACCCACAAAAAACAAAAAACAAAACCCAAAAACTGATTTTGTACCCTTCTCACAAAAACAAAATTAAGATGAACCATGTTATTATTGCCTTCCTCACACAATATTATTTTGCCTTCCTGTTCTTCAAGCCCAAGTAGTAATACTTTGAGACACTCATTGGAAGCATGGGTTCTTTATTCTTAAATCAAGTGTTGTAAATATGCTCTTCCTTATGTGCTTGTAACAAAAAGAAGTCTTTCTGTATATGGCTTAGAGGTGTTAAGACTAGATTATTGAAGAATCCTTATGTTACTTGATGAGTTAAAGGAAGATTTGCAGCCTAGGTCAACAAAAAGGCATGTAGTTCAATGGTAAGGAACATCTGCTATGCATTGTTATGCCACTTGTACAAAATAAAACACATAGTGGGGATCAGTCACACTAAAAAGAGCTTTCAGAATCCAGAACAAAACAGGTAACAGATGTTCCAGTCAGATGGTAAAACTAAAATATGTATTATAACTGGCATCTAAGGCAGAAAATAAACAAGATTTATGCCCTACATAGGGTTTTAATTACTCTGCATTCAGAAAAGTTCTGTTGTTGAATTTAGTACCCTCATTCAAAGGAAATAGTATCATTTCTGAGGGTTTTGGTGTTATATGGTGAATTGTGACAATATTGTTTACCACTACTGATTTTAGTATATTTGATACAGAAAAAGCCTTGCTATGATTTAACACAGAATTTTACATTGCAATGCCTAACTTGTAGACTATTTTTTAAATATTTTTTTAACATTTATTTATTTTTGAGACAGAGAGAGACAGAGCATGAACGGGAGAGGGTCAGAGAGAGAGGGAGACACAATCCGAAACAGGCTCCAGACTCTGAGCTGTCAGCACAGAGCCCTTTGCGGGGCTTGAACTCACGGACCACGAGATCATGACCTGAGCCGAAGTCGGCCGCTTAACCGACTGAGCCACCCAGGCGCCCCAACTTGTAGACTATTTAATGCAGTAGAGAGTGTATTATTTTAATAATTAATATTTTGGGGGCACCTGGGTGGCTTAGTCCAACTTCAGCTCAGGTCATGATCTCGTGGCCTGTGGGTTCGATCCCCACATTGAACTCTGTGCTGACAGCTTGGAGCCTGGAACCTGCTCAGGATTCTGTGCCTCCCACTCTCTCTGCCCATCCCCCATTCAAGGTCTGCTTCTCTCTCTCTCAAAAATAAATAGACATTAAAATTTTTTAAATAATATTTTTAATTTTTATCATTTGATTTTTATACATTCTTATTGAGATGCAATTGACGTATAACATATTTGTTTCAGGTGTACAACACAATGATTTGATATATGTATATGTTGTGAAATGATCATCACAATAAGCCTATTTAATGTGTATCACCACACAGAGTTATAATTTTTTCTTGTGATGAGAGATTTAAGATCTACTTTCTTAAACTTAAGTGTGAGGCCTGAAACCATAAAACTCCTAGAAGAAAACACAGGCAGTAATCTCTGACATCAACCTTAGCAACATTTTTCTTGATACGTCTCCTCAGGTAAGAAAAACAAATAAAAAAATAAACTATTGGGACTACATCAAAATAAAAAGTTTTTACACAGTGAAGGAAACCATCAACAAAATGGGAAGGCAACCTAGTGAATGGGGGACTATATTTGCCAAAGATTTCCCTCATAAATGTTTAATATTCAAAATATATAAAGAACGTTTATAACACAACACAAATATATAAAGAACTCCTATAACACAACACCAAAACCCCCCAAATAATCCAATTAAACATGGACAAGGGGCTTGAATAGACATTTTTCAAAGAAGATATGTAGATGGCCGAGAGGTACATGAAAAGATGCCTAACATCACCAATCATCAGGTAAATGCGAATCAAAACCACCTTGAGATGTTATCTTCCACCTGCCAGAGTGGCTGGTATTATTTTTTTTTATTTTTATTATTATTTTTTTAATATATGAAATTTATTGTCAAATTGGTTTC
>NW_024412403.1:33851077-33937498 GCF_014898765.1 Herpailurus yagouaroundi
CCCGGCTCCCTCCCGCAGAGTGGCTGGTATTAAAAAGACATGAAATAACTTTTGTGGAGGATATGGAGAAAAACCAACTCTCGTGCACCGTTGGTGGGAATGTAAATTGGTGTAGCCACTATGGAAAACAGTACAAAGTTTCCTCAAAAAAATTAAACATAGAGCGGCCCCTGAGTGGCTCAGTTAATTAAGTGTCTGGCTCTTGGTTTTGGCTCAGATCATGATCTCTCAGTTTGTGAGTTCAAGCCCTGCATCGGGCTTTGTGCTGACAGTGTGGAACCTGCTTGGATTCCCTGTCACCCTCTCTCCCTGCCTCTCCCTCTCTTTCTCAAAAATAAATAAACAAACATTAAAAATTTAAACATAGAAATATCATATGATCCAGTAATTTCACTACTGGGTATTTACCCAACGAAAGCAAAAACACTAATTTGAAAACATATATACTTACCATGCTTTTTTGTAGCATTATTCGCAACAGACAAGATATGGAAGCAGCCTAAGTACCCAATGATACATGAATGGATAAAGAAGAAGTTATATATATGTCTAGTACACATACTTTGCTGAGTGAAGTCAGTCAGAGAAAGGCAAGTACCACACAACTTCACCTGTATGTGAAACCTGAAAAACGAGACAAATGAACGAACAAAAAAAAGCAGTAACAGACCCATAAGTACAGACAAAAAAAACCTGGTGGTTGCCAGAGGAGAGGTAGGAATGTGGATGAGAAAAAATAAGAGTGGAGAGTGGGAGGTAGAGGCTTCTAGTTATGGAATAAATAAGCCATGACGTTTGAAGGTGCAGCGTAGGGAATATAGTTGATGGTATTGTAATAGCATTATATGGGGACAGACGGTAGCTACACTTGAACCTATAGAATTGTGGAATCCTTATGCTGTACACTTGAAACTAATTAATGTCTCATTCTGTTGCATTTCATCCCTAGGACTTGCTTATTTTATAACTGGAAGTTTGTACCTCTTGGCCACTATTACTAACTTTGCCTACCGTCCCGCCCACTGCCTTTGTCAATCAGCAACCTGTTCTCTTTATCTATGAGTTTTTTTTTTTCCTTTTTTAGATCCCACATATTAAATGTTGAAAATTTATATGTTACATATTGGCACCTTATTCACTTACTAGTGGATGACATTTGATTGCTACTTGCTGTGTTTTAGAAACCTGAGCTCTCCATTTATAAATGTATGCACATGTAAACCTGTATTCAGAAAGGGCTGAATACAGGGTGCCTGGGTGGCTCAGTTGGTTGAGTGTCAGACTTCAGCTCAGGTCATGATTTCCTGGTTAGTGAATTCAAGCCCCGCATCATGCTCTGGGCTGACAGCTCAGAGTCTAGATCTTGCTTTGAATTCTGTGTCTCCCTCTCTCTCTGCCCCTCTCCCGCTCATGCTTTCTCTCTCTCTCTCTCTCTCTTTCTCTCTCTCTCTCTCTCCCTCTGTCTTTCTCTCTCAAAAATAAGCGTAAAGGGGCGACTGGGTGGCGCAGTTGGTTAAGCGTCTGACTTCAGCCAGGTCACGATCTCGCGGTCCGTGAGTTCGAGCCCCATGGCAGGCTCTGGGCTGATGGCTCAGAGCCTGGAGCCTGTTTCCGATTCTGTGTCTCCCTCTCTCTCTGCCCCTCCCCCGTTCATGCTCTGTCTCTCTCTGTCCCAAAAATAAATAAACGTTGAAAAAAAAATTAAAAAAAATAAGCATAAAAAGAGAGAGAAAGGGCTAGATAAATTTTAGAAAAGAAATAACAACAGTTAAAAGTCCTGAGTATATTAGTCCTTTTTGTGCTGAACCAAATTATAAAACACAACATGTCCTAGGTACTGCAAGATTTAACAGTACAACTAAGCACTAATTTTCAAAAGCGTGAGGAAAGGACAGTGAAAATTGATTAATACACAGACATGAAAGAGCCCAGAAATTCTATTTATTTCACTGACCTGAAGAATAAAAAATAACATTAAGAGGCTTATTTAAGCTCCATGGCAAAAGCGCCATATCGAAGCTGCCTCATTAGGTAACCTAGCGGCATCCTTTGTAAATCTGGTTAACTCTCAGGATTACTTTTACTCCTCCTGACTTGGGAACTCATTTTGAATGCTATTGCTGTGGCTGTAGCTGTCTTTTCCCATCTAAAAACTAGCATTGATGATAATTGCCTAGTTTTTACACCACTTAGTTTTTCAAGGAGTCTTTCACATGCCACCTCTGTAAACGTTCCTACCAGTCGTCATTTACAGAGACCACCTCACAATTCACAAGTAATTGGACTTAATTGCAGGTGCACTCGGACCTTTATGATAACAAAACAAGAGACCAGAAACCAATTGTGGCTCAATTATTACAGAATATCATGGCCACATTATTGCACCAAGAAAAGAAATGAACTGACAAAAGGGAATGTGCCCTTAAAATATATTTGTCTCACTGAGTTCCTTGTAACAAGTTTCTCTCCTTTGTTCCTAGTAATGAAGCCTTATCTTCTCAGACTTAGCTGCTTGCTAACTGCTACTCTCTGTGTCCTTTATTATAAAAACATTGCATCGGATCTTTCACAATTGGATAAAGTATTTCATCCTTTATTAGCTTCTTCCCTCTATAGACAAAGTACAGCCGGTAAAGATGTCATTCTTGTTCTTTGAAACAAGTAGATTAGTCCATTTTCTCATGGGGTTTGGCAAAGTCCTCCACAGACGTGACTGGCAGAGGAAGAGGCTGAAGATGCTGGCCCCGGGGAATAGATTGCTGACTTGATAAATCTTTGGGTCAGAAAGGTCACCTCTTGATGTCTGGAAGAAAGATTGACTTGCTAACAAATACCAGCAAGAGATCGTTCTGTAGTGGAAAATATAAAGAGAACAAACAAATATTGAAGGAGCATTTGCATGCGAGCAACACCAATGCCCAAACGCAGAGGTGAAATATACTGTTTTAAATATACCGTGAGTGATTTTTAAAATTTTAAAGTCATTGCTGCAGGAGAGCACATGTTTTTTCCTCGTTGTTTAGATTTCCATCCAGTGTGCTGTGTAGAAAATGCATAGTGAACCTCTAAATAGGCAATTTTGAGCACAGTCAATGATGGCCACATCCTGGAAATGACACTTTGAAATCTAGGAGTTAAAAAAGAAGATTTAAAATTATAAGGTGTTTCATAAAAGAGGCTAGGAATTAAAAATCACACGGATAGTTGAGGTTGAATTACTTATTATTAATGAATTCATAAACCTTACTGTAATATCTGGCTGCAGTGTTTTCAGCTTGAAAGAGAACAGTAATAACTGAGATGTAAAAACAGAAACAGAAACAAAATAAGGTGATCCAGTCTGTTAGTCCCACAAAATCACTCCCCCACATCAACTGTTCCTAAATTTAGGAAACAAATCCTGTTTCTTCCCTCAATTACCTCTTTTCTTTTCTTTTCTTTTCTTTTCTTTTCTTTTCTTTTCTTTTCTTTTCTTTTCTTTTCTTTTCTCTTTTCTTTTCTTGCTTTGCTTTTCACTTTCTTTCTTTTCTTTTTTAAATCAGAACATTGAAATATTCTGAGTCTATGCTTACAAAGCTTTGACCTGCTATTGAGGAAAATGGCACCAATATTGTCAGTGAGCCATTTGTTTATTTGTTTACACAAACATTTTTTTTTTTAACCACAAGGCATCTCACCTCCCTTTAGCATTGGAACCATTTCCTTTATCTCTAGTGAATTAATCTTGCATATTAAGTCATCAATACGGCAATACTCTAGTTTCTCTTCAGATCACATAAATCTTTCGCCTTTTAAGTCCTCAATACGGGATCTGTGCACTAGGAAATTTCTCCATTGGTATAATTCTTTGCTTGGAAGAGTGTAAGAGGAACCTGAGTTGATACCCTAAAAGAAGAGATCCATGGCTAAACGGAAGCAAATCCAGGCTGTTGACCAAGGTGATTCTCTACTACAGTGGGCCGAATGCTATTTCACCTTTTGGAAAGTTTGATGTCTAATTTTAATGTTATGTGTCTACATACATATACATGCATGTACACACACACACACACACACACACACACACACACAGATTGCTAGATTGCCGTGCCTGGCAACAACTTCAAAATTAGACTGTTTTTAGTATTTTATAAATGCAGTATTTGGATGTGCCCCTAGGATCCAACTGGAATTAAATATATATACGTTATATATACACACACACACACACACACACACCCATATGTATATAATGTGCATATAGGGGCGCCTGGGTGGCGCAGTCGGTTAAGCGTCCGACTTCAGCCAGGTCACTATCTCGCGGTCTGTGAGTTCGAGCCCCACGTCAGGCTCTGGGCTGATGGCTCAGAGCCTGGAGCCTGTTTCCGATTCTGTGTCTCCCTCTCTCTCTGCCCCTCCCCCGTTCATGCTCTGTCTCTCTCTGTCCCAAAAATAAATAAACGTTGAAAAAAAAATTAAATGTGCATATATATATCTGCATATAATGTTTGTGCATATGTGTGTGTGTGTGTGTGAGTGTGTGTGTGTGTAGACTGTCCTGTGTAATTTATGCAAGGCAAATATTTTAGCCATACATATATTAGGGGCTATAAATCATCCTAAAATTTTGGCAATACAGGATTTGTATAGAGAACCAAATGCAGGGCTAGAAACTCATGGAGGACTTGTGAGATTATGTATTGATAATAGAAGGTCTAGCTATAATTTTTCTTAGGCCCTTTATATGCATCATCTCTAGTCCTTACACAGCCCTGAGCACATATTACTACTTGTGTTTCATAGATGACATCCAGAACTGTTCCACTATTTGTTCTGGGTCACAGATATTTTCACTGGAATAATTGGGGTTTCATCACATTTCTGTCTGACTTCAACACCAAATGTTTGACCAATCGAAGGATAATGGAGTCACATATTCTTGAAATAATATAGCAAAGTGCTAATAAGAGAATATGATTGTGAAGAAAGAGGCTGGAGTTTTCCTGGCTTAGAGATGTGTGTGGGTCAGAGTCTTTGACAGGGTGCAAGGATTGAGGCATATGGGAGAAAACACAGTTCTTTAGCAAAACTCTTTATTTATAAATTGCTGCTGGCAGGAGTGGGGGAGTCCCAGAGGATGATTGCTCCTGTTAGGCTGAGTCCTTGAAGGTGAACTGACAACAACTCCTGATGCTCTATTCTTTTTGGGATGATGAGAAGCTGGATCTGGACAGTGAAAGTCTTCCATTCAAGGATGATGCAAAATGGCTCAGTGAAGCTCACATCGAAACAGCAAGTGTCAGGAAACAACTCACCCCAGCATCTCATTTTACACAAAGGATAATGTAGTCCCAGAGACTTAAAACCATCTTTGCCTATCATTCCATATAGGCTCTCCCTAGGAAATCTCATACGGTCCCTGTCACTGCACATTACTCATGCCTGAGTCAAACAGAACTTCTTAGCCTTCTTCCAAAGGCACACATGCTGTCCCATTTGATCATAACCCCCTTTCTGCTTTTTTGCTGCCTGGAAAATACCATGTCACTCTTTTGGGCACAGGGCCAAAGGTCCAATGTAACTTCGCAGTAGAATCAAGGAAAAAGGAAATAAATAATTTAAAAAATGAGGCATTTCTCCATATGATTGGTCGTTCCTAGATAGTAGCTGGAAATAGGTGTCTATTTTTTGGAAAAATCACTGGAACCAGGGAAGGTGATTCAAGGGTACTTTGCAGAAAAACGCTTGAGCATTCAGTGAATCCCTTGCCCACAGTCTCTTTCCTCATAAAGCTTTCCAGAAGCAACTGAAGAATAGATCATTGAGTGTGGTACACGATGTCTTCACCAGGCTGCCCACAGTGGAAGGAAGCAAGTATCAGTGTTTGGCACTAGACTGTGAGGCAGTTTCCAAGAAAAGCACCGGTTAACCGGGCAAGGTGTGGTTTGGATTGTGATTTGCTGGCTCACTTAGTGCCTCCTCTGGGAGTTTGAACGTGAGTAAATGAGGGGAATGGAAGTCATCTTTAAAGTGGTACTGGGAATCTGCAGTGAAAATAAAAAAGCAGTAGCGTAGTTACATAGAGGAATGCTGGTACCAAAATGGCAGAGAACTGGAAAGGACAAAAACTCTTGGTTGTGACATAAGGAGAAAAAAAGATAAGAGATGGCCAGAAAAGCCTGTCTTTGGAATTCCTAGCTGCACAGCCAAAAAAGTTTTCTGCTTTTTCTTAGTTCCCATATGTCCATAGGTAAATCTTACATTACACGAGATGATCTGGTCATATCTCTGCCTCTTGAGGTTTTGTTGCGGACAGTTGTACACGGTTTGTGAGAGAATAAAGTGAATCCGCACAGTGTACCTTGAGGGAAACAGCACAGCAGTAACATCCGAGAAAACACCAGTATTTATTATTAGTGTTGTTGTTGTTATATTTTTGTTTTTCATGGCTAAACTAAAAAATTTTGTTTGAAAAAAGTCGAGTATAAAAACACGTTCAAGCCAACAATAGAGTTAAAATGTGTTTTTCATTTTCAAGTGGAAATTTGAAATGAAATCCAATTGTATTTGTGATTTGTAAACATTTAGCAGCTGAGGGGAAAAAGTAGGGTTTCCTAAGGTAGAACTATAAAATGAACAAAAACACTTAGTGTCAAAAATTGTCACTAGTACCAATGACCTCCATGTTCCCATTTCCGATAGATGGTTTTCATCTTCATTTTACTCTACATGTAATCAGCATGTGTTGCCATCTGTTTATCCACAAAATAAAAATCTAGAACTTCTACTTTTCTAAGCCATTTTGGGAATTAGATGAGGTAACACTTACTAAGCCATATGCAGATCTTGATAATTTTTTTTTTGCTTTTCCCACGCTAATGTAGTGAAAAAATTGCAACTGAAGAAGGTAAAATATATTGTTACATTAATTTTTTAAATAAGAATTTAATATCTCTTAAAATTATATAATAAAAACTTTGTATGCCTATAAATCAAATGTATTTTATAAGAGACTCTAATTTTCTATTGATGACTTAATGAGGCTTAGAATAAATAGTAAATTGATTGCAAAATAAAATATTTATATGTTTCATTTTGACAAGTCATACAAAAAAAACAATGTATTTTACACAATAAGATGTGATTTATAAAGTCATATATGTATATTACTTAATACCATAATAAATTAGGAAAGCAACACCTTAAATTTATTTCTCAACAAATTATAATTAGAAATGTAAATATCCCAATTAATAATAGGAGGCACAGGCATTTTGTTACTTCATAAATAGGAACTAATTTAAATATATTCATGCGCTGTAAACTGTTGCTTGGTTTCCACTCAGAGTAATTAGGCAACCATGAAATTAAAGGGAATAATTTGATTACATTTCCTATCACATTATAATTTTTATAGGGTTGGAACAGGAGGAGTAACAGATAATGGAGTTTTATATTTTCTCTTTCCACTGATTTAGGATGATTTTTTAAAACACATTTTATTTTTATAGCTAAACATACATGCCTAACTCCATACACCTGTTACAATTTTATTTTAAATGCAACTTGTAAAATAAACAGATCTCCTGTTAACTCTAGATTCCTGTGAATTAAATGTTTAAAGCATAATTTTTAAAGGGTGAAAAAAAGAGTTTGGCTAACTCCTTCACCTCCTTTAAGTCTGTGCATAATTCTTACCTTTCTAATGATGCCTACCGAGACCAACATTGTAAATACTGCAAACTGGCCCGCACCCCACCCCAATAGCAGTGCTCTGATCCCCCACCCCTCACTTGGTTTTCTTCCTATAGTGTTTATAACTTAAAACATGCTATATAACTTACTTAGTAATTATTATTTGCTCTTCTCATGTTAAGTTCCTGGACAGCAAGGAACTTTGTCTTTTTATGAATGTGTCCCAGCCTCCTTTAACAGTGCTTATATCACGAATGAACATATTTTATAACACAATGTTTCTTTCATTGGGTCATGTTTTTGTTCATTTATTTTTTAGGGCAATCAAATATATCGCATTCAGAACATCATTTTGAACATGATACGGATTTTAATCTTGTTTAGAAAAATGGCTGGTTAGTAATCTTACAAACTGTCAGTCAATCCTGCTCAAACTGAGTGGGAAAAGTCATCATAAATGTTAATTTAGAAGCAGCATATTTTGAATAGGATCTCTTTATTAATATTGCAAATTTGTGGTATGTTTCAATAAGGAAAAAGTAAGATGGAATGCTTAGAAAATGCAGCCTCATTTATTGGCTGATAATTTTGATGGAAGTGTAGCTATCAGTAGCAAAAGTATATCATGAGGGGAAGTCCACAAAATAGCTGGGAGTTATGTCTTCAGGTGCTAAGGACATAAATGGTGCATTTGGAAAGCAACGTAATAATTTTTCCTTACACTTGCTCAGCTAGCTGGAATTTTATCTCATCAATGAGAGGAGTATTTATATCAAAATGAACTGTAGTTGATTACTATACAGTAATAATAAGAGAAAGTTCATTCTGTGTGTTGGGGTGGGGGAGGGTGCATGTGTGTGTGTGTGTGTGTGTGTGTGTGTGTGTGTGTGTGTGTATACATACGTGCTTGCATACTGTATCCTAGTACTGGGTGAAGAGCTTATAACCTGCCTGTGACTTAATTTGAATGCTTAAGGTAAAAATTTCCAGTTTTAGCTGAGGGAAAATCTCTGCCTCTTTCATCCTGTTTGAATTACAAGCATAGCCACAGGAACAGTAGGGATGGGTGGAGGGCTGCAGACTTGTATACTCACGTCTGGTGTTTGTAGTGAGGTCCGTTTGCCATTTGGTAAGAAATTCAAAAGTACTAAATAACACTCCTTACTCTAAGTATCTGTAATTGTATGGTTTCTCTATTTCTGTAATTTCTTTTTTTAATCTCCTATCATGTTTCCCCTAATTATGAGAAACAGCAGCCTTAAATTGAAATGTCCTGTGTGTTTGTCTTTGATAACTCTAAAAATGAAATACTGTAGAGAATAATCTTTCCACTTTCCAGCCAGACTTGGGAGGAATAAAGCTTTCCCAGTGGTAAATTACATGGGGGTAGCTGCCAAAAGGGAAGAAAATTGGGAGTAGTCCCTATGGCCAGCAGTACCGAAGGAAACACTGAATTGAGCCTAAAAGTCTCAACTGAGCCTGAAAGGACCCTGCACTTAAATATTTTAAACAGCTATTTGTTTGTCACATCTCTATCACTCCATGTTTCTAATGGTGGCCCAAGCATACATTTCTTTTATTTGCCTGGGATTTGCCCTCGTGGACTTTGTTTTACACGCTATGAACCCATTATGGGACATACAAAAGAAGATTTTAAGGAGGTAAAAAAAAACTAAGGTTCAGATGAGATTTCAGGCCTAGAAAGGAATAAATGATTGTCTTGTACTTCTCTAGAATTATTACCATCATCTGTTACCAGAACTTTCGTAACGGTATTTGGCACCATATATTTTAAAGGAGAAAAATAAACTGACTCACACAGAAAGCCACACCTGAGTTTTTAAATGTTTCAAAGAAATGCAAATTCTCTTATCTGATAAAGTGTGGAATTTTAGCAAATTCTGAATGCTGCTTTCATGTCGGCATAGTTAGCCTTCCCCCAGCGCACAGCAGAGTGCTAAAACACGCATGAGTAACAGTCCTACTGGTAAGGAAAATAAGCTTTGGCCTTGGGCCTTATTGAAAGTCAACTGACATTCAAGCCCATAACCACCCACCATTTTCTTGGAAACATTGTGGACAGCAGGGCTATTTTCCTTGAGAGCCACTTAGAATGCTCTGCTGTGACCTTCTGGGATTGCTCTTTATTCCCCCACCTGGAACTCTCTACTACAACTGCCTTTGCCCCTCTGACCCTGAGTTGCCTCTGAAGTTTCACCTTTTGGTCTCTACCAATCTGGATCTCATTTTCTTCCCGTAGCCACCAGAGCTGGTGGCTTGTGCTGAGATAAGAAGAAGGGATTTAATTAGCCAGATTGGAGAATTTGCCCTCTTAGTTCCTCTCTCAGAAATCATAAAACAAATCACAACAGGTTTGGGTCAGCCCAGTGTAACACCTGATGCTCCCACAAAGCACAACTGCCCAGCAGCCAATAAGCACGCAGCGTCAGACGCATATGCATGTGCTCCTGAAGTCTTTTCTGATGGAAATTTCTTTTACTCCTTAGCACAAGATCTGATCCAAGGGTAAGTTAGAGAGTAAGATTATGAGAGCAGAATATTGTATACAAATACTGGTTTTATCCTAAAAGCAATCATGTATTTCTTAAAATTTGTATTTAAAGTAAGCTCAATTAATGAGATGTTTTAGGACCTTAGAAAGGCAAGAATTAAAAAAAAACACGTCAATATTGGCTTTAGGGTCAAACTGGCTTTTATAACCTGCCTCCAGTGTTTTCTAGGTAAACATAATTAGTATCACACAAGCACAATGCACAAAATACTGAGTTCTGTAACGTTCGCGTTACAATTTCAAGATTTCCTTGAAGACAAACATAAGAGACTGTTGCCTTCGGAGGTTGATGGCTGTGTTCACCTCTGCTCCTGGGCAGGTCAGAGCTGCCAGCTTGTGCCCATGTGGTTGAGCAGATTGATGTTTGCCCATCTGCTCTATTTGTTGTCATACAGGTCCAATAGCATCGACCTACTATGATTTCATCTGCATTCTAGGTTTTTCTCTTCTCCTGGGATATGAAATTTTCATTTTCCTACAGAAGACATTCAGCTTGACTAATTATCTGACACAGGTAAATAAATATGGGAAGCCTGTGCTCTAAAAGATATTCACACACTTCCCTATCTATGGCAGGGAGCTATAGATGACATTGTTTTAAGTTTGAGAGTTACCACAGATGTAGACAGGGAGAAAACTTATTAAATTCAATTGATCGTTCCATGTCACGAATTTATAGGGCAAGGAGAAATTATGGATTGTTCTTTAATTGCTAATTGTGTAATTGATGCATTTCAAATTTTCCTTTCTATGACCTGATAAGAATTTCTGCTGCATCAAGGCTACATGTTAAAGGATGCTAAAGGCTCATAGAATGCTTTTCCTCAATTTTACTTTCATTTTTCTTCTCTAACATTTCTGCATTTTATCACTTAGCAAATAAAAACATATATTTAAATTTATGCTAGCATTTTTGACTAGTTTATTACCTGTCAACCTACATTTTTATTTCTTTATTTATCTCTACCTTTCAACTGCATTCTCTTTCAAGATCTCTCCCTTCGATGTTTATTGCTCTCCATTTTATTAAATGGTAAAGTGTTGGGTACAGTTTCCTAATTCTAAAGTTGATTTCTAATTTTTTTTTCTCCACGAGAAAATGAATAAGTAAATCTTGAATTTATTTATTTATTTGTCTTTTTTTGGATTGAAAATATTAATTGAGGTTAAGTGACTGAAGCATATTGCGTTGATCATGGACTGTCTTGATAAGTTATGAGCAGTATGTGCAGATAGACTTTCATTTTTAAGTCACCCAGTAAGGAAAGATTAGGTTCTTTAATTTTATAAATGATTACTAATGCTATCCCTCACCCTCATTCATAAAATAAAAATGCAAATAGCAACGACACTAGATTATTATGCTACACCTGTCATGTAGAAAACATCCAAAATTTGATAATATATTCTGTTGGCAAGGCTGGGGGAAAAAGAAGTATGTTCATCTATTCCTGGTGGCATGATAAGTTGGCTCATTCCCTAAGGAGAAATATTTGGCAGTATCTATCCATATAACAAATTCATATACCCTATGACCAGCAATTTCGATTCTGGGACTTCACCCTTCGGATACTCTCGGCACACATGCAAGACACAAATGCTCAAAGTCACTCAATGGAGCACTGTTTGTAATAGCAAAGAGTTGGAAACGACCCAAATGTCTATCAGCAGAAGACTTTTTAAATACATTACACCATATCAATATGAAATAATATTGGGCAGCTCTAAAGAAGAGTAAGAAAGGATTCTATTCACTTGGAGGGGAAATACATACATATATATATGTATGTATGTATATATATATATATATATATACATACAATATATATAATTGTGTATTATATGTATGTATGTGTATATATACATACAATATATATAATTGTGTATTATATGTATGTATGTGTATACATACATACAATATATATAATTGTATATTATATATATATACACAATTGACATTGAGAAATGAAAAACAAGGCATAGAAAAGTGTATACAATATGTTAATTTTACATAAAAAACTAAGAATGTATATTTACATCTGCTTGTATTTGCATAAAGATAACCATAAAAACACACATATACATGCAAAAGCTGTTATCTAAGAGAGGTTGAATGGGATCCAGAAAAATGAAGGACAAAATGAGGATTGAGATTTCCTTTCTATTCCATTTGTTCTAACATATTAAATATATTATTTTACACACACACACATACACACACACACACACACACACACACACATAACTGGACAGGTCAGAATGGAGAAGAAAATTGATTAGAAAACTCCCGGTAACTTTTGTTATTAAAATTGAGCAAAGAGCTTGATTCCATAAAAATTTCTGCCCTGATAGAAATATTTGTACTTTGGTCATGGTGGTGGTTTCACAGGTTTGTATATCTGTCAAAGTTCATTGATTGGTATACTTTAAATTGATGTAGGCTATTAAATGCAAATTACATTTCAATAAAGTTGGTTAAAATAGCTTCATTCTGGACCTCTAAAATTAAATAATAATAATAACAAATATTATCATTATTAAAAATTATTATATAGAGACAACTCTACCATATAGACACTGCCTTTAGTAGCTATTTACATAAAATCAAAGATATTTTTCTATATGTGTAATATTAAATCACATATGAAAACATTTCCAAAGATTGCTAAGGCAGTCTGATTTGATCTATGCTTTATCAACTTTTAGAAAAGAGTGTCCGTATGATTCATTTTCTTCGAGTAATTTGTTCCCACTCAACATACCACATAGTAACTATCTGTATTCTCTCTTTGTAATGTAAACTCCCTGAAGACAGGGACTTTGTTTAATTCATTGCTCTAACCTTGGCATCCTATGTTCCCAATAAGTGGTAGGTATTCTATAAATACTTCTTTAATTGCTTCTTAGTAAGTAGATTAAAATATGTTATAAACAAAACTCTTAAATTTGCCATGCTGGAAAGTCAAATATTCTCTCTCATTAGCTCTAGACAACCAACATTTCTTCCAGCATTGGAATTAACCATCTTATCTTTAATTGGGTTCCAAAGGAAGTGGTTGGCTAGCGTTTACCAAGGAAACAAGTGCAAATACAAAATCATTGAAATTACCCATAGCAAAATGAGATGTTCCCCTTCTAATATATATGAAAGCTGAGTCTGGCAATGATAGAAACACATTAACTTGTTCTTTTTCGGCTCACTTCTGGGCATACACTTATTAAACACTAGGTTTTCTGGACACCATCAATTAACTTGCTTTATTGTATACTCTGTTTTTTGTTTTTGTTTTTTTTGCTTGTTTTGCAGTGTGTATGTATGTCTGTTTATGCCCATCTCAAAAGTTGAATTTATGTTTGTTAAATATGTATTATAAAGGATCTTAACTACCAAAGATTTCATGATCATTGTGTACTTTGGTTCATTCATTCAATTACCTGTGTATTTATTTTTATCAAGACCTACTAGGAGCCAGGAGCTGGTGTAGGCATTGCTAATCAATAGGGGATTGGACAAGCAAAGTCTTGTCATCCAGAGTTCACACACTTATGAGGGAGACAGAAAACACTCTTATAAATACATAAAATCGGGCAATGTTATGCACAAGATGATATATAAAGTATGTTAAAAATTGAAATTTTGCTTAGGGCTATGACAAAATCAACACTTTAAGTGAACAATTTGAGATGATATTACTTTCAGTAGTATGGACATAGGAAAGCTCTCTGTGGAGAAAAGTTTTCAATGAAGACATGTGAAATGAAAGAGTGATCAAGTGCACCTCATTGTAGATATTTTGGGAATAGTTTACAGCGATGAAAGATTAAAGCATAAAGTCCCTGTGCTGAAAAGATGTGCATAGTTTTTTGAAGGACATTGTGATTGTGATTCCATGTAGAAAGAAAGAGATGGGTGAGATCCTAGAGGCAAGCAACGTCACTTAGGTCTGGATTTACCATGGCAAAGAATTTCATCTTATTCTAAATATAGTAGGAAGCTATTTTAAGTGAGAATCAGAGTGATTTAATCTGTTTGTTTTTATAAAATACCACCCTAGTTATTATGTTGAATATAGAATTTAAAAGGAAAGAGTGAAATCCATGGATCCCTAATAGATTCCAGGAATACTTAGGTGAGAAACGGAAGTGACTTGGTCTGTATGCAGTAGGGTGTTAGAAATGGTAAGAAGTAGTTGAACTCAGTGTATATATTGAAGTTTATTTTCTAACTGATGGGATATGGGATTTAGGGTGCAAGGGGATGATGAGAATCAAGAATGCCTCTTTTATTTTGTCCAAATATAAAAGCTTAAAGATGGGGAAGATAGCTTCTGAGTCTGTTTTGGTTATAAGTTTGATATGCTTAATGGGCAATAAAACAGAGTGTTAAATGGAAAATTGGGGGGAAAAAGATTCCAAGAGAAAGTTAATACTGGAGATATTAATGTGGAGTTTATTTATTAATTAATATTAATTAATGGTTTAATAATATTAATATAATGGTTTCAGGAGTAGAATTTAGTGATTCATTACTTGAATATAATCTAAACAATCTAAATAATTGAGATTAGTTTCCATATTCAATCTTTAATTTGCTGTTGTCTGGTCACTTTCTTTATAGGTTTCACAGAGTATATTTTTTTTATTGTTTAATAGTAATAAAGTAATATTTTCAATGCTGACTCCTAGATATATAAGATTTGTTACAAGGGTCATATAGTATGGAATGATATTAAAACTATCAAAATACATTTCAAATATGAGAAAAAATATAGAAAACAATGGTTCAATGGTATATACTCATACAGAAATGCTAATAAATGTTTCATCACACAGCTAAAAGAACTTATACATGTCTATATGAGAATAAAATTGATTCTAGATTATTTTTAATTTTAATTTGTTTTCTTAGGCTAAACAGTTTTCAAAAAGGAAATGTAATATGCAAATTAATCCTCAGGTAGATACATAACCATGGAATTCACTGGTCTGACACATACTGTATCAGTCAATGATCGCCAGCCTGATAGAATGTGGACTTACCTCTATGATTGCAGATGTGGTATCAATTTGGATTTAATACCAACCAAGTTTGGGTTGCTGGTTTTCCAGATTTTGTGGACATCTTAACTCAGTACCCATTATATGAGCTTCCATAGGTAGATTATGTGAGTGTGGGCATAAACAAGTGGAAGTAGGAGTAGCCTGTTCACCATTGCTCCTAAACACTCACTTGAGAAATTCTGGTTCCACTATAGCATTTTTTTAAAAAGATAGTTATGTTTCTTTCTTCTTCTTTTTTAAGTTTATTTATTTAAGTAATCACTATATCCAATGTGGAGGTCTAACTCATTACCCCAAATCAAGAGCCGCCATGCTCTTGTGACTGAGCCAGCCAGGTTCTTTCCCACCCCCCATTCTTGTAACTTTTGTTTTTCTGGGTCCAGATATCCTGGTTCACAGTGGGGTGATTCTCTTACTAACAGATAGGGTTAGAGTTCTGCTAGATTTAAACATTTGGACACCACCCAATCCTTTTAGGATCCTCATGATGGTAGCGTAGTAAGCAGAAAATGTTAAAATATTGGCAAATTAACTGAACCAATTATCAAAAGAAGATATAATTGCTGTATCATAATGGGTTAAAAGAAGAAATTTGATATTTACATAATTTGCTGTGGTATCAGGTGGTATCTCCATGCCTAGTTTTAGCTGTGAATGAGCAATTGCATCAACCTGGACCTAAAAAGACAAGGTATCCAAAGGCTCAGGTTGCTTAAAGTTGAAATTCTAATTCATCCCACCAGGCAAACCACTTAGATCAGCAGATCTAATAGCCAAGGATGAGGTCCTCACTATGGAAGGTAGACGAGGAAGATAATAAGTATAAATAATGATCTTAGAAACACCTGCAGTAATAGAAACTAGAGGGTCATCCGAATATTCCTCCTCTCTTCTGTTTTCCCCAGAAATTGTAACCATTCCGAATACACTGTTGGAAGGCTGAATAAGCTCAATGTGGAAAGGAAGAGGGTCTGAGCAAGTATTGAAATCTAAGGGGATACCGAAGTTGTTCCATTCACATCACTCAGATTCCTTCCACCATGTTTGAGTACCCATTCTGCTGGTTTTGCTATTCATAGTTTACACCAATGACTTCAGATTCACCTGACCCACACGAAGTGATTTTGTATATTTAATATACTCTCCAGTCCAGCCCTCAGGTCACATGTAGCTAATAACTGACTGGTATGAGAAGGCAAACAGCCAGCTCTTTTAAGTGAAGGCAGTACAAACTCTGAGAGGTAATTTAGCTTCCAGGACTCTTGGAGCAGCAGTTGGCATCAGAGTGAGTCTGGGACACACTCGGCTGTCTTTCCTTCCCGCTCCTGCCTCCCAACCTTCTGACCACCTTCTTCTGGAGCACTTCCTAAATATATCATTTGTGCCTAAATTCTTGGCACAGGCTCTTCTTGGAGAACCGAATACAAACTCCATTGCTTCATTTCAGTAATATTTCATATATTAGAATGCAAATTCAGCATTATAGAAATGAATAGGTTCTGTAATATAATACTGTTAATTTTTCACAAACTGTATCAGAAAATTATTTCATATAGCATGTTCTAAGCATAATTCACTTGCTTTATGTGTTAGAAATACAGATTTATTACAAGACATACGCAAGAAAGGGAAGAAAATACTCACTTTAAATGTCAGTGGATTAATACAAAGTTGATTCTTTTTACTCATTTTTCCACATCCAGAAAAGACCTCATACCTGAGAAACTATTATGGAAAATAACACGGTAGCTAAACCATTGATCTATATAATATCATAAAGAATGTGTTTTCTCTCTCCCAATATTTCCCCAGTGATGTTAATTGTGAAACTGGCTAACCACACACACACACACACACACACACACACACACACACACACGCATACACAGAATGTCAAGTGTTCTGAAAAGAAAAATTAGTAAAAACAAGGAGATATAAAGATGTATATAGTTAAACTCTTACAATGTTTTAGCATTTAAAATTTTACTGCCACAAAGATTGATTGTTTAGTTTATCTGCATTGACATCTGTTAAAATTGAAATCCCATAAAATTTTTGTGTCAATTTTTCAGAATTATAAGACTGCAAAAGAATTTCTTGACTGGGATTTTTTTAATGGATCTTTCTGCAAAACTGTTTTGTGTATTCCCCTTATCTTGAAATTCCAACTTTGCTGTACAAATCTAACTGCATTCCTATTCCTGGCTTATATCTTTCTTGATTATTAAAAAAAAAAAAAAAACCTCTCATGTATTCTGTGAATTTTCTTCTCCATAATGATGTTCAAAAATAAATCATCCTTCATCTGAAAAATTTATTCCCTAAACGAGAACAAATATTTGTAAATGTCACATATAGAGTCTTGGAGGAAGAATGAGAAACCTTCGTCTATAGGTAGTATGTGAACCAATCCTCAGGGACAGGCAGTGATTGATGTCACAACTAGGTTATACTTGGACTGAATAATATTTTGTGTATTTTCCACATGAATAATACTATACACAGAGCACAATATATTTAAAAATAGCATGCTGCCTGAAGTAAACACTGAAGTTTAAAAAAATTTTTTTCTTTCATTTTAAAGATAAAATAATAAAGTGCCAGCAAGTACTATGAATAGAGCCAGTATTTAATAAATATTTGTTGAATGAATAAATGAATAAATACATAAATCACATTTCTGCAAATAAAACATAAAATTCTTTGCCAACTCTGGTAAAAGATAGATCTATGCAGTAAGGTCTTAGATATCACATTAGTATTTTGTAGTGAAGAGAAAACAATGATAATTGAGGCCAGAGGAGGGCCAACTGATAAAATCAGTTTAAGGTAATAATTAAACAGGTGAAAATTGGATTATGTAAGGTGACTACTGTTGGGAAAAGGCACTTTGACTAGTGTGGAATATATCTATATATAAAAATACAGTGATTGAGTCAATTACAAAAGTGTATTCTAAAATCTGATCCGTTTAAAACGTGAGAATTGCATTGGAGTCATAATGATTTTTGCAGTTGTGTCTGCTAAGTTGCTGTTGGCATCCATGGAAAACATGTGCATGAACCAAATGCTAAGTTTCTTAGAAAAGATTCTCATTTCAGGGTAATCTTGTTGTTAACTTCAGGGGGAAAAGGAGTATGGAAGACCACTTTCTATATCATATATCAGAGACAAAATATACCATAAACTACATACATTATTGTGACAATGTTTCGTTTTATTTTTGGCTTGTTCACTGTGTGCTCTGCCCGTGTAGGGGAAGGGCTATCTATGAGAACCTGAGCGGTTTAAGGATTATTGTCAATATGCCTCAAGATGTAAGATGAGTGATAATGAAAAAAATAATATTCTGTTGGAAATCTCTGGAGGTTCTGCTGCATGTGGTATAATTGGAAAGGCCTAGCAACCCGGTACACCAATTTCCAAATCAAGATTATTAGTCATAAAAAAAACATGGATACTCCATATCCATCTTGGGAGCCAAATCAATAACAACAGGAGGTAAGGCTTAATTTTAAAAGTTCCGCTAGTAATAAATGTTTCTGAGGGAGAAAGAATGCCTCATAGTATTCATTATTTAATGACTTTGGTTTGTAGATTTCACTTTTTCAAAGCAAAGCATAGATTTCTACTAACTTGAGGTATTTTCTTGCATTTCTTTTTATTGTTGAATCTCTTTAACTTCCAGATGTAAACTTTTTGGAGGCAATCTGAAACTTTACTTATGAAAAGATGCAATTCAGAACTTTTTGAGGCAGATACGCTCTCTGTAAATATGTAATGAAATACAATAAATAAATATGTAGCGTAATTTTTATTCTAAATACTAAAGTATCATTTTGGCCAAAAAGGACATTGATATAAAATTTTTTAACTTACATTTATATCAAGTTTGTATTATAAAGTCCTCTTAAAAATATTTTCTCATGAGATATAGAAACTATTTCTTCTACCGAGATGTAATTTCATAAAAATGTAATTCATCTAATTTTTATATACACATGAATTGCTTGGTTCACGATTAGAAAATGCAATGAATTTTTTAAAAACCATGTAACTTTAGCCAATATGAAATTAAAAAAAAAACATAAACATGTAAAAACAAACTCAAAATTTCTATGAAATGATGCAACTATTAACACAAATGGGTATTTTCTATTTTCAGAATGGGATTCCAGGATCAAATATTCCTAACTTAAAATACACCTATAAAAGCTCTGACCTTTTTCTCGATGTTGCCCATCCTTGTGTGAGTGTGTGAAGTGGTTAAAAAACAAATGACAATACCAATTCACATCTTTGGAACCCAACTGGGATGAGTTGCTAAAGATATTTCTGATCAGAAATAAAGAAATAACCTGCATCTGCAGGGATTTTCAACTTTAACAGCAGGAAATCTATTCAACTCTGAAATAAGAGATATCCACCAAAATAATTGTTCTGCAATACTCTGACTCAAAATGTGGCTTTAGCAATAAAACATTGCATCATGATTTTGTCTTCTTAGAATACAAAGTCAGCCTATATGCTAATTTATTTCTGTGTATGCTTATTGAATTTTAAGTAACAAAAAATGGGAACCATGGTGGTGCTCCCTTAGTAGTATTGCTCCTCTAAGAAATTTAGTTCTAAACATTATCCAACATAGATTATTATTTGTTCTCATTTTAAACATATGATTTTTTCCTGTTTTCCGCAACACTCATTTTTTTTTTAGATTTTTGTTTTCTTGAGGAGCAAAAGAAGAGGATACATTTATGGTAATCTCCAAATTTTCATAACTATGCATTACTTCTTGGCTAGAAAATGGTCTGGCAATTCTGAGAAATTATCTGGCAACACCAAACCGATTGGATTAGAGTGCAATGCAAATATTATTATAATTGCTCCCAAATTTTCTGTCATCTACGTGAATTCTCACAGGAAGTTTCTTCTGTAAAGAACTAACCAGGGGAGCCTGGGTGCCTCAGTCAGTTAAGGATGCAACTCTTGATTTCGGTCAGGTCATAATCTCGCAGCTGTGGGATCCAGCCCCACATGAGGCTTTGTGCTGACAGAGTGAAGCCTGCTTGGAATTCTCTCTCTCCCTCTCTCTTTGCCCCTCCCCTGCTCAAGCTCTCTCTCTCTCAAAATAAATAAATAAACTCAAAAAAGAAAAAAAAAAAGAACTTACCAGACATTAAGACACTTTCTATTACCCAACTATCCTTGGAGTAATGTTTGCAACACTAGAAGAAAAATAGAAATTTTTATTTTTTATGTTTATTTATTTATTTTGAGAGAGAGACAGAGACAGAGAGAGAGAGAGAGAACACATGGGGGGAAGTCCAAAGAGAAGGAGAGACAGAATGTCAAGCAAGCTCTGAACCATCAGCGCAGAGCCCTATGTGGGGCTCGAACTCATGAAATGTGAGACCATGACCTGAGCCAAGATCAAGGGTTGGAAGCTTAACCAACTGAGTCACCCAGGCACCCCTCTCCCCTCTTTATTCTATCATTCCCCTTCCTTTTTCACTTCCTTTTGTAAATAAACAAAACAAACCAAAACAACAAGACACAAAACAAGAAAAATCCTTTTAGGGTTTTAGCCCTGTGGATGGTCTTCTTAACTCTTCTCTGAATGCGCCTTGGTAGCAGTATTTACTCAGAACCTAGACTTTTTATGCCGCAGTTGATTAGAGTGATACATAAGTTGATTCAAGTTGTGCTTATCAAATTCTTTTTTTCTGGAAATTGAACTGTCTCCAGAATCAGAAGATCTATGATCTGAGCTGTGGCAAGTTGGGAAATCTTCTACTTTGTGGCCAGAGAAGCTATGTAAGCCGAACTTTACAGAAAAAAAAAAAAAAATCAAAGAGATGCCATGTGAGCTGAACTTTACAGAAAAAAAATGTATATATACATATGTCCAAGAGATGCCATAGAAAAGCAGCAAGAAACAAGATAAACAAAAAGTGAAACAGAGAATATGCCTTTTTTTCTTTCAGCATCCCATTTCCAAGTTCTTGTTTCTTCTCAAGGGCTCACTATATCCTTACCTTCAGCTTCAAGAAATATTCTTGTAACATGATAAATTTTTTTTATTTGCAATTTGAATCCTCAAACTGCAAATCCTCAGCATTGTAATATCTTTTCATGGAGATCAAGAGAAAGAGGAAGTCTGAGTTGATCCTTGACTCCAGAAATTATTAAATTGTGACCATAAAAGGTAATCTGTTTCCTGAGGCTCAATTTCCTCCAAGGTAACAGAAACCTCATAATACAGGTAGCACAGGATTGCTGTGGGGGATACATTTTATAGTTTAGGTAAAGCACCTTGAACAGCACCTGACATGCATAATATATGTCTCTGTCCCTCCACAATCCCTTGACAAGTCCTTGCATATCCAATAAACAAGTGTATGCACAAATAATATATACATAGATATTTAAGTCCCATTTTGCACAGATGTATACATAGTCCTATTATGGTCACAGAAATACTAAGATAGTAATGTAGTAAATACAAATGCGCCACTTATATAGATGTTCCTATACAGGTAAAACATTGGCAATAGTAATAAACATTCACTAACACATGAAGGCACGCCCACTAATGACCTCTATTAAAAATACCTGTGCAGGGGTGCTGGGTGGCTCTATCGGCTGAGGCTCCGACTTCAGCTCAGGTCACGATCTCACGGTTTGTTGAGTTCAAGCCCAGCATCGGGCTCTGTGCTGACAGCTCGGAGCCTGGAGCCTGCTTGGGATTCTGTGTCTCCCTCTCCCTCTGCCCCTAACCCACTCGCATTCTGTCTCTGTCTCTCTCAAAAATAAACAAACATTAAAAAAAAAAAAAAAAAAAAAACCTTTGCAGAGTTGTTTTTAAATTCTGAATCTCTTTTCATACTTTCAAATAAACCTGTTTTCCTGACTGTTCTGGTTTAAAATGATAAGGATATAAAGATGAAGAGATTTACTGTGTAACTTATTTGCCTTTGTTTTTAGACTTTATATAAAAGCGGGGAGATGAAAATGATTCTAGCGATAACATCAAGAATATAGAACATCTTTAGAAAACAGAGGTTAGAAGTAAAATGATTGATAGTTTCTGAATTGACCAATTCTTTCCTCATATGCATATGAATTTATAAATAATTTCTGAGTTATCATGCAGTGCCAGTCAAAGTTGAAAATAGCATGACACACACTAATTAGAGTCTCATTTGGCTATTGTCATGTTGAGCTTTCATCCCTTTGTGATTCCATAAAAACTCAATTTTTGATATTACTCTTGAAAAAATAGCCTACTTCAGATTATCTGAACAATGCTTCCTTGTAACATCAAGCTATTAACTTTTATCATTCATTTCTGCATTCAAAAACTTAAAAATGATTTACAGAACTTGACCACACAAAAGTAATAATTGGGAATGGATATGCAGAAATATATGAAATATTGACTCTGCCCTTGTACTCATTCTAGGATGAAAGTAGGAACTCAAAAAAAAAAAAAAAGAAGTAGAAAACTAAAAATCCACCATGTTTAACAAAAAATAAGTAAAGGCATACGATTTTCAGGGTTGGGAGAGATATTAACGTATTCAGAGAGTAGGAAGTACTCCTGGATGAAGGGAACTCTATCAAGACCTGATGGGCATTGTTCTATTGTAGACTCCAAGTCTGGATGAGAATTTTTGAGAATCTTGCGACAGAATGGATGTAATCTTTATGTGAAAACAATGCAAATGATTACTGCCAGAAAAAAGAGTATGAGCCACTGAAAACATGATGGCAATTTTCCTTTTTTATCAAGGGGTGGTGTCTTTCTCTTTGCCTCGCATCTGCAGTAGCCATGTTATTGACCTTAGCCAATGGGAGACTGGTAATCGCGAAGCATGCCTCAATTTGAAGAACATTTGTACTTGCTGGTTTGGGAACATTTTGGCATCATGTAAATGAAACTAGATTAGGCTGTTGTCTGAGAAAGGGCATGTGACCCAGTGGCCCCTGTTATCCATCTGTCATCTAGTCAACCTCTGAAACAGATCTGTTGAGTTGACCAGAAACTGAATACAGATGAATGAGTGAGGCCAGCTTGGAGCAGCAGAGAATTTCCTAGGGGAAACCAACCTAAGTTTACTTCAGAATCAAGAGCTCAATAAATGATTGCTAATGTCCTTCCTTTTGTTTTGTCCTCCTCCTTTTACCTGCATTCACTCATACCACTCAGTAAAACAGCAACTTTCTCCCTATCGTATCCTCTGCCTTATGATTTTCGTTCTAGAGCTGACACGAGAAAGAGAGATAACGTATCATTTTTAAAATCTACAATATGAAGTTGTTAACTTTTGGCAACATTTTAAAAGTTATCTGTGTCCATTAATGAAGCTGATTTTGCTTCTGGAATCTCTGTTACTCATTCTCTCCCCTTCTTGGGAATTTCAGAGGCCCCTCTCTGTTATTTATTCATGTCTATTTTTGTCAATTAAATCACACTTCTCTAAAACATGTTGCCCTAAAGAATACTACCTTTTTTTTTTGTTACAGAAAATAAAGGAATTAAATTTTTATTTATGTATTTCTATTTATTGGCTAAATATTTCATGATATTTTGTTCAATAGGAACAACGGAAGACCTTACAAAAATACATCCAATGGAAGGTAAAGTAGCAATGAAAAATCGAAACGTGGAATTAGGAAAATATCAATCAGAATTGAATAAAAGATCAAGAAAAATATATGTAGCAGATATCTAGTGTGAGAGGCATAGTTGACTGAGTTGAAACCTAAGTTTGATTCTGAGTGTCTTAGTAAAACAAAAACAAAACAAAAACAAAGCAAACCCACAAAGTAATAGACAAATCATTAGGTAAATTAATTATACCCTATAGTTAAAAGATATGATTCATGTTAAGAAATGCCAGTCAAAATTAAATATTAACTTAGAAGAGATGATACTAAATTACTTTTCTAACAATAGTTATTTTGAAAGATCGATTTCCTATTAATGAGCTTTGTAGTTTATGGTATATCAACATATGGAATATCGATATCTCCAATTACCCTTTTATATACTTTGTATGACCCATGACATTGGAAGTCACAGTGGAAAATATTGACAACACCCCTTTCAGGATATTTGGTTACTTTCCACAGAGTTTTTATTGGGGACAGATTTTCTCATTCCATTTGTCTATTTCAACTCCATATGTTCTATTCTCTTCCTTTTATTGCAGCTACAACTTCCTAAATGGTCTCTCTTTTTACCATTTTATTCCCACAATGGCGAGCAGAATCATATTTTTAAAAATCTGGTCATTCCACCGCATAAACAACTCTGTTGTGTAAAGCACAAAGTCTAAAATCCTTAGAAATTCTTGTGAATGTCCTTCCATATTTGCCTTCAAAGCTCATTTCTAATACAATGTATTATTTTAGGCATAAACATATCAATAGATGATGCATTTATAAACATTTTAGCTTTGGGTTTGTTTCTTTACTGCATGTCTCTAGTGCCCCTTCTCCTACCTGCACAAACCCAGAGGGGAGTGAACAACACCTGGAACCGCATCCAGGCAGCTCTTTGAATTTACTTCCTGATGCTCAGTCTGTAACCCTCTTCTCATTAACAGGCAAAAGGAGGAGTATTTATCGCCTGGTAGACCTTGCGGTTTGGTCAACAAGCCCACTACATATTCCTGAGAACTTCCTGAGGACTTTCCATTAATCTGCCTGCAGGGAGGTCTTTATCTTTCTTTTCCAGAAAGACATGTCTCCGTCACTATCACATCCTTATAATCAGAACTGCTAACAGCTGTGAAGGGTCTAAGACTTTCCCCTGCCTGCAAGCTAACGAGTTAGCCTGCCATAGTTCCACAGATATTGGTAGGAAAAAAACAAAAAAACAAAAAAACAACCTCTTGGCTGCAAGATAGAGAGCAGTTTATTACTCACAACAAAAACAGCAGCCAGACTGACATCACTTGTTCCGATTTCCCACAGTATGACACAGGAGAGCCAGATGATGCCTGAATGGGCTTTGGGGTGCATTGCAGGAGAGGTACTGTGTTTAGGAAACCCTAATCTTTTATAAGGGACCACTAGCAAAGCTGTTCAACCTTTTCCTAAGGGACCTTGAACTGTCTTGGACAGCATTCAGATTTGTTCTCTGCTCCAGAGGGAATCACTCTCTCTATCTTTCAAGGATATTTACTATCCAAACATCCTTGGAAAAAAAAAAAAAAAAGGCAGTCAAAACAAAAGCTGTTAATGGCTTTTCTCAGGAGATGTGAGAGACTCACGGATAAATATCTCCCAACATTAGGAACACATTATTCAAATCAGTTTGTAATCTCACCGATAATATGTATGTTCTTCTTTCCCCACACTAGACACGCTGGACACTTTGAATTTCTTCCCCCCCCCCCGAGTTTTTTATTTAAATTCCAGTTAGTTAACATACAGTGTAACATTAGTTTCACATGTAGGATTTAATGATTCATCGCTTACATACAACACCCAGTGCTCATCACAAGTGCCCTCCTTGATACCCATCACGTATTTAGCCCATCTCCCCACCCACCTCCCCTCCAGCAGCCCTCGGCTTGTTCTCTATAGAGTTGGCTTTATGGTTTGCCTCCCTCTCTATTTCCCCCCTATGTTCATCTGTTTCTTACAATATATCAGTGAAACAATAATGTACTTCTCTTTCTCTGGCTTATTTCACTTAGCATAATACACTCTAGTTCCATCCACATCATTGTAAATGGCAGGATTTCATTCCTTTTGATGGCTGAGTAATATTCCATTGTGTATGGAATTTCGTAATTTTACAAATTTGGAGAGTATGAAATACTACTTTATTGTGGTCTTAATTTGCATTTACCTAATTGTTAGTTAGCTTGATCATCTTTTCATATGTTTCTGAGCATTCTGAATTTGTTCAATTTGTGAAATGCCTTCTTCTGTATTTTGGAATTTTTTTTGCAGCACTGACTGTCTTTCTGGTCAATGTACATAGTGATTTTTATAAAAATGTCCTCCTGGTCCTTGCATTCCTTTTTCATTTTTTAAAAGTGGCTTTTGATAAACAAGTGGTTTTAACTTAATGTCATAATTGTCAACATTTTTTTATATATTTAATGTCTTTGTGTCTAATAACAGCCATCCTTTCATCTTTTCTTACTCTGTGTTGCCAGTGTGTGCTCCTGAAAGGTTGAAATTTCTGCTTTTGCAATTTAAGTCTTTAATTCATCCAGTATTTCATTTTCCTCTTTTGTATGGTCTATTTATTTTATTGATTTTTGACATCTTATTTACTATCCTCATTTATTTCTTTATATATTTTCCTCATCTGGATGCATAACGGTCCCCCTACCACTCATTTAACAGTTCATTCTTTTCCCAAATTGCTTCAAAACCAGCTGTTTTTTAATGTTCCGTATATTTTCGGTTGTGTTTCTGGGCTCATTATTTGGTTCCACAGGTTACGTTTTTCTGTCCCTGGGCCAATCTTTCACTGTCTTCATTATTAGACCACGATTCTTTATAATTCTTGATCTGCTGCGACTTTCCCTCCCCTCCACTTTGACCATTTCCTTACCTGTTCTTCCTCACATTTTTCATCCTTAAGGATATCTTGGCTATTTGACTTTCACTCCTAAATTTACATGTTAGAGACAACGTGTCAATTTCCTTGGGGAAACATGGTAAGTAATTACTTTAAAACTATAGACTGATATGTGAGGGATTGGCATTTTTCCCACACATCGTTTTCCTTATAATACACATAGTTTATGCCTCCCTTTATTTAGGACAACTTTAATTTCTTTCAATTGCTTCAAAAATAACTTTCCTATATGCATTTTAATCTTTTTAATATCTTTTTTTTTTTTGAGAGAGAGAGAGAGAGAGAGAAAGTGGGGGAAGGGCAGAGAGAGAGGGAGACATAGAATCCAAAGCAGGCTCCAGGCTCTGAGCTGTCAGCACAGAGCCTGATGTTAGGCTTCAACTCATGAACCGCGAGATCATGACCTGAGCTGAAGTTGGACGCTTAACCTACTGAGGGAGCCACCCAGGTGCCTCAGTCCCATATGTATTTTAAATATCTTTTGTCTGATATGTTGCTATTTGTATTTTGGTTGATGCCACAAATGAAACATTTTGAAGTAAATTTTTAACTTCTTATTGCTGGTTTATAGAGACATTTTGTTTTCTCATATTTATTTCAGATTGGAAAAAAAATTTTTTTTTAATTTTTTTCAACGTTTTTTATTTATTTTTGGGACAGAGAGAGACAGAGCATGAACGGGGGAGGGGCAGAGAGAGAGGGAGACACAGAATCGGAAACAGGCTCCAGGCTCCAAACCATCAGCCCAGAGCCTGACGCGGGGCTCGAACTCACGGAGCGCGAGATCGTGACCTGGCTGAAGTCGGACGCTCAACCAACTGCGCCACCCAGGCGCCCCCAGATTGGAAAAATTTTTAAAAAACTGTTTTATTTTTTTCTAATGGGTTGTATGTAGATTATTTTATATTTTTACAGACTTTTTGTCTAATTTGCTCTTTTTTTTTTTTTTTTTTTTTTTTACAACCTACTTGTGTAAGCATCCAGTAAGACAGCTTCAAAATAAACAATGTAAAAGTTGACAGGCTGAACAGAAAAATAGACAAATTAAAATTTTACTTGGAGATTCCAATACCACTGTTACATTATTGTATGGAACAAAGAGAATTTCAGTAAAGACTTAGAAGCATTAAGTAACATTATCTACCAATCTGACCTAATTAATGTATACTGTATAATGCATACAACACTACCAAAACATGCATTTCTGTTAAGTGCCCATGCAATATTCACCAAAACAATGTATGCCGAGCACTAAAAAAAATGTTTCGATTAATTTGGAAAAGCTATATTCACAAAGAGTGTATTGTTTGATTACAGGGAATTACATTACAAATCAATAACATGTAGCCATCTGGGAAATCCTCAAATGTCCTGGATAAATGACCTACTCTGCCCATTTGTATCAACCTGCTAGGATTTCTATTAGTCTTCTAGGGTTTCCATGATAAAGTACCACAAACTGGGTGGCTTACACAATAGAAATATATTTTCCCCCAGTTATAGATGCTGGAAGTTCAAAAACAGGATACAAGCAGTGTCAGTTTCTGTTTAGAACTCTTCTTGGCTTAAAGACCACTGTCTTTTCACTGTGTCCTCACATGACCTTTTCTCTATGTGTGTGCCCTCCTGGTGTTTCTTCTTCTTCTTATAAGGATACTGGTCTTACTGCATTAGGGCGCCATAATTATGGCCTCATTTTACCTCCATTACTCCCTTAAAGGTCCCATCTCCAACTACAGTCACATTTTGGTTTTAGAGCTCAACTCCAGTTTTGAGAGGACACAATTCAGTCCATATACCATTTTACTTTTAATCATTGAACTTTTTGAGTGTACTGATAATAATTTTTAAAGCTATTGTTTTTTAATCCTTACATCTATATAAACGTTTGTTCTATTTATTTTTGACATTTTGCTCTGGACTTTGGGTCACACTTTCTTACTTCTAGGCATGCTGAGTAATTTTTTATTGGAGGCTGGGTACTCTAATATGGAGAATCTGGATTTTGTTTTCTACCTTAAAGGGCACTGTACTTTGTTCTAGCAAATAGTTAACTTAATTGGATATCAACTTGATTTTGTTTTTAATTACTAACAAGTCCTACAGTTTAGTATGGAGTAACCTTAAATCTAGGGAAAGTTTAGATGTATTGCTAAAGTAAGGCCTTTTTGAGGTCTCTAGTGAATTATCCATATCATTAAAGAGATCTCTCCACTCTTGCCAATCACAGCAATTATCTCCTATTTTATCTGGACTCTCACAATTGTTTAGATTGGAGCTAACATTGGTGATTTGTTATCTGGCCTCATGGAGTTTCGCAGTACATATGGGGATCTTCAGCAAGCTGTTTTCACCAAAGACTGAAGATAACCTCAATGCAGATTTCTGGAGCTCTTTTTCTGTAATATCCCTTCTCTCTAGAGCTCTACCCTGTAATTTCCAGTTGCCTAGCCTTCTTAATCTCTGATTTCTATGTTCTCACTTCAGAAAGACTCTATAGAAACGTTTTCTCTGTGGTCTGGAATATTCCTCCAGATAAAAACTCAGGAAAATTACAGAATTCACCTCATATGTGACCCTTTCACAGAAATCACTGATCTTCAGTGTTTTCCAAAATTTGAAAACAATTATTTTGTATTACGTCTCCAGTTTTCGAGTTGATTACTATGTGAGTGTCATTTAGGTCCTTGAGTCTGCAGCATGATCAGAAGTAAAAGTTGTAACAACTGAATTAAAATAAAAAATAGATATAAAATTCTAATAAAAGAGGAGTTTATATAATATGAATCTAACAACATAAAAGATAAAAGAAGTTTATTTTTCTTCCATAGATAGTAAAAGTGAATTAGACAACTTTTAAAGAAATAAAGTTGTGGGTATTTGGAAAGTTACGTGAGGTAAGCAATCCAATTTCAAACTTTGTGGACAGCAGAACTCAGTTTCCAGCAGATTTGCCTTGTGTCAGCATTCACTCGGAATCTTCCCTTGTCCATCTGTGATTCTCTTTAATACTCTCCATTTTGATTCACTCTGTCTTTTACTTTGAGAACCCTGAAAATGTTCATTATCCTTGAATCTCTGCCTTATTTCATTCTTTAAAGTGTAGCCTCAAATTTGTATTTCAAAAGTATTACATATGTCTAGCAAAAAGATATTTTTCAAAATATCTTTCTTGCTTAAAATTTGACTTACAAAACATATTTACAAGTGGAATTTAGTAATGAAGCTCGATGCTACATTTCTGAAACATACTGACATTTAACTTACTTTTCCCTTTAATTGTAAATTCTACTTTTGTCAGTGGGGAAGTCATGAAATAAAATATCATATCAAAACTCTTTCTTAATTACATCAGAATTTTCTTACACACTTACATTATTTGGAAAAAAGAAGTGGTTTTCAAAAAATCAACATTATTTTGTTTACTCCAGTGATTCTTCTTCTATTTGGGTTCTTAAATAAATACTTAGAAATTATGTACATTATAATTTTGATTATATCAGTTATTTTTCAAAATGCATTCTAAGCTGATTTTGATACTTTTTTATGTATTTAAAAACTGTATTTTCTGGATTAAAAAAATGTTTGTTTATTTAGAGAGAGAGATTGAGAGTGGGAAAGAGGCAGAGAGAGAGGGAAAGAGAGAGAATCCCAAGCAGGCTCTGGGCTGTCCGCTCAGAGCTTGATGCTGGGCTTGAACTCACAAACTGATATCATGACCTGAGCCAAAATCAAGAGTCAGACACTTAACTGACTGAGACACTCAGGCAACCCGGAACATTTGTGGGATTTTTAAGTGTTTTGACTCAGGCATATGCATATATATATATTTGACATTGTGCACAATAACTTTCCCTTATTAAGATGTTAATATACAAAAGAAATGGATTCCAAACTGCTTTAAAATGGAACTAGTAATTTTATTTAGATCTTAATACTAACTGTAGTTGAAATCTTAATACTAAGTGTAGTTAAAATGCAGCCATATTCCACTAAGTAAGATTAAATCAAGTGACAATAGATATTTCAGATTCTAATATAGACAATAATAAATTTTTTCAGCTAACTTTTTGAAAAGCAGCATCCAAAGTGAGTGTTTTTAGACGAGTTCTGGAATATTTTAAGTCTCCAGATAGTAAGGAGTGGATGACATTCAAGCAAATATTGCAGGGAAGTGTAACATTTCCTATAATTTTTGTTTTTGTTGAGCCCTTGTTTCTTATCCACCATGACTGAAGATATGGACCGAAAACAATACTGTCTAACTTTAAAGAAATTGAAGCCTGCCTGGTGCACCATATAGTATAATTGAGACTTGCAAGAAGGAAATGCAACACATCACTTATTAAATACATACATACATACATACATACATACATACATACATAAATGTGTAACTGGGTTTTTAAAATTTTTTTTAAGTTTATTTATTTTTGAGAGACAGAGGGAGACAGAGCACAAGTAGGGGAGGGGCAGAGAGAGAGGGAGACACAGAATCCGAAGCAATCTCCAGGCTCTGAGCTGTCAGCACAGAGCCCGATGCGGGCTGGAACTCACAAACTACGAGATCATGACCTGAGCCGAAGTCGGACACTCAACCAACTGAGCCACCTAGGCGCCCCTGAGTTTGTTTTTAAATTGAACACCACAAAGTAATTATACAAAGAAGCTAAAATGGAAAATTAATTTAACCACAGGTTTATCTAATTAGATTTGAAATACGTATATATTTGTTCAGGAAAAATAATTCTAATGTTTATCTCCAATACACCAAGTATTTACTTTATGTTTTGCTTTGTATTAAGCAGTTTTCTTGGGGTTGATGAAGGCATTTGTTAAATAGGGAAACATTTAATTTTTTCTCAGGAAATATTTATTATTTACTTATATGATAGGTATTTTACAAATCATTATTTATAGAGGTCTTGATGACAAAAATATTTAAATGATAGAATTATCAAAGAAAATATAAAACCAGGTAAAATTTTCTATTCTATAAATTAGAATATTTTCAATGAGTTAGGCTAATTAATGCTTAATTCTTATAAATGGTGTATATTTTAGATATTCTTTCTTAAAATCTCACATTTGCTTTTCTGACTTTAACTCTTATCTTCCTTTACTATATATCTGTCTATATGAATTTTACAGACTAATTATTAGATACTTTTTCTATCTTATTGCTATTTAACATGATCTTTAAGACTTTTGCTAAAGAGTGAAAAAATTCAGTTTAGTTTCACAGGTCTGTTTTGCATTTCTTTATATACTCTGGGAATAACCAAAAGTTATCCCCTTACATACCGGCAAGGACCAATTTTATTTCAATCCTGTGTGCCTTTTCACATCATCATTATGTGTGTGAGTTGCTAGAGCTACCCTAACACAATAACAGAGGCTGGATGGCTTGAACCAGAGAAATTTATTTTTTTACAGTTCTGGAGGCTAGAAGTCCAAGATCAAAGTGTCTGAACGTTTTGTTTCCCCTGAGGCCTTTCCCCTGGCTTGTAGATGTTTGTCTTCTCTCTTGGATCTTACATGGTCTTTCTTCTTTCCACTCGCATCTCTGGTGTTTCTTTGTGTGTCCAAATTTCCTCTTCTTTTATTTAAAATTTTCTTTTAATGCTTATTAATTTTTGAGAGAGAGAGAGACAGAGAGTAAGAGCGAGGAGGTGCAGAGAGAGAGGGAGACACAATCTGAAGCAGGCTCCAGGCTCTGAGTTGTCAGCATAGAACCCAATGTGGGTTGAACTCATGAACCTTGAGATCATGACCTGAGCTGAAGTCGGATGCTTAACCTACTGAGCCACCCAGGCACCCCCAAATTTCTTCTTCTTCTAAAGACACAAATCAGATTGGATAGGGCCAACCCCAATACTTCATTTGCACTTAATCACTTCTTTAAAGGTCTTATTTTCAAATATAACCATATTCTGAGGTACTGGGGGGCTCATAATTCAGATATAAGAATATTGTACAATACTTAAAAACATGGGAATTTATTTTGGGAAAGTTTACATAGCTTTTTTTCTAAATAATATTTTTTTAGTTAGCTTTGGAGAAAACTAGCTGTCATTTAATCCTCTACACTTTTATCATTCATAAGGTTTCCTGGTTTGTGCCTTCAAAAGTTTTCTCTTTCTTGAACTTTTTTTGTTTAAAAGTGTTTCATTGCAGGGGCTCCTGGGTGTCTCAGTTGGTTAAGCATCTAACTTGGGCTTAGGTCATGATCTTGTGGCTCACGAGTTCAAGCCCCGCTTCAGGCTCTGTGCTCTTAGTTCAGAACCTGGAACCTGCTTCATATTCTGTATCTCCCTCTCTCTCTGCCCCTCCCCTGCTTGCACTCTGTCTCTCTCTCCCTCAAAATAAATAAACATTAAAAAAAAAAAAGTATTTCATTGCAACTGGATGCTATAGAATTTCCCTAAAACAACATTTTTTTTATATCTCTAGGTTCATACACACACACATTATATATGTATGTATATATATATATATGTAATATACAAGTATAATAAATATACATGTATTTAAATGTTAGATATCATTACATTACTTCCATAAAATTAAAACTAAATATTCTATTACTATGTCTATACTTGTAAAAATGACTGCTTTAGAAGTCACTGTATAGTTTATGGAAAAATTAGAAAATTGTAACTCAACTTATTACAACAAGAAATGAAGTTGTGACCAATTCAGAATTGTTACTGATTTTTCTTTTCTCGTGTAACTGTTTTAATTGTTCTGATTGCCTATGCTATTTAAGTATTTACTCTCTTACTCTATTTTGCTACAAAATGGTGTGCAGTAAAACGATATGTCAAACTTTGTTTTTGCATTTATATGAAGACAACTCTGGACAAAGTGATTCTCTTGAAACAGCTAATTGCCTAGCATCAGAAGGTGAGTTAAAAAAGCAAAAAACAAAGCAAAACAAAAAAAATCCAAGAACTTGGAATTGTAGAAACAAACAATGTGACAAAGCATGAGGTAGATGACATAGTGTAAAAAGGAATGAATATCTAATTCTTTCCGGAGATTAGGGAAAAAGCTACTGAACGATAAAATTTGAGATGTAACTTGAAAAAGTGGAAAACTGGCAGGCGGTACACAGATGATGCTGAGTGGGTGACGACAAAGAGAGGACTCTGCAGAAAAATGGGATCCCAAGTGTAGAGGTCAAGGCTGAATTCCCCTACTAAGTTTGAAGACTGCAAGTAGTTTAAGACCCTGGGACATAGAGGAGATGAATATGGGTGAGTCCGGCTGGTAGGCAGAGATCAGCTGGCTAATGAGTGTTAACACCAGAAATAAAAGCTGGGGAATCATTTCATATGTAACGGGAACCATGGATAGTTTGAAAAAGAGAGTCCTCAACATCATAACCATACATTAAAGATCAGTCTGATGGCAAAATGGTAGATGGACACGGGTGTGAAACAGGAGACCAGTGGGCAGGTAATTTAGTAAGCCAGGGAAGAGCAATCAAATGCCAAGATGAGGTGGTGACAGAAGAAATTAAAATTTTCTCTTACTTTTATTATTCTTTTATTTAACCTGGAAAATATTTTTTATTTTATGTTATTTGACTTTAATTAATTAATTAATTAATATTATTTTTTTGAGAGAGAGAGAGAGAGCGGGAAGGGGCAAAGAGGGAGAAAGACAGAGAATCCCAAGCAGGCTCCGCACTGTCGGTGCAGAGGTGACTCGGACTCCCAAACGGTGAGATCATGACCTGAGCCAAAATCAAGAGTCGGACGCTTAATTGACTTAGCCACCCATGTGCTTCAAACCCAGAAAATATTTTTAATATTTCATATAAATAGCCTTTAATTAGACATTGAGAAGTCCTAGATATCTTAGTATAATCCGGTGAAATTATTTATTAACAACTAAGAATGCATTTATTTATGTTCTGTTTATTTAAAAAACAGAATTTGGGGTTGCTTACATTGAAAACCTTCAATACAATGAAGCTCACACAGAAATAAAGTTTTAAAAATTAATAAGGAAAATAATACATATGTAGCCAACAAAAAACGCTGTTTGAGTAGAACACTATACTTTTTAATTTAATTTAATTTTTAGCGTTTATTTATTTTGAAATAGAGAGAGAGAGCACAAGCAGGAGGAACAGAGAGAGAGGGAGAGAGAAAGAATCTTAAGCAGGTTCCACACTGTCAGCACAGAGCACAGGGGCTCGAACTCACAAACCATGAGATAATGACCTGAGCCAAAATAAAGAGTTGGACACTTAACCGACTGAACCACCCAGGCACCTGGAACACTATGCTCGCTCTCTCTCTCTCTCTCTCTCTCTCTCTATATATATATATATATGTGTGTGTGTGTGTGTGTGTGTGTGTGTGTATAAAATTGTATTTAGCTTCACACAGTTCCTAAGTGAAGTGTCATTATGCCATTTTACAGATAAGGATGTTCCCAAAGTGTTTTGGGACTCTTCATCTAGGGGGAGGAAAGTAGAATGAATTTTCTCAGGAAAAAAAAAATGCTCCCCCCCCAAAAAAAAGAGAAAAAAATCCATCTTTTATTTGCCTTTATACCACAAACATCTAGCAAAAAAGGTGACTAACACTTTTAGGTAAACAATAGCTAAAAGTAACTCTAAATTTCTCAGGATCCATATTAAGGAAAAAATATTACGGGATTTATCACCTTTTTATCTTCTTTTGTTCTTTTCTTATGTAAGGGAGCATGGCAGTTTATTAGGATTAGTATGAAATGCTTCTTAATCTGGAAGAAATATAAACATTTTACAAGGATTTTAGGCTTGTTCCACATAAGGTCGTATCTCACCTCAACCTTTGACAAAGAATGAAGTCATAATTTTCATTCATTTTGTCAATCCATTGACCAATTCATTTATTTAGCTACCAATCTTAGAGAACCTCTGCTCAGAACTGAGAAAAAATGATAATGAGAAAAGAGTCGCTGGCTTCAGAAAGGTGAAGTATAGCACACTTTTCCATTATAATGGCATCTGTTGTGTGCTAAAAGCATCAAAAGCAAAGGGGACCTTGAGATCACAGAGAAGAATCCAGGGATGGCTTTCCAGAAGTGATAACATATTGGCAAATTTGTCATGTTTTTAAGAAAAAAAAAGATATGATTTATGTTAAGAGGAAATAAAGGCTAATTTTTTGGCCAAAATCAATCAATCAATCAATCAATCAATCAATAAAAACAGACTTCTGCAAATGCAGAGAATAGGGAAACCCTATTTCCTTTGGAGACTTTTAAGTAGTTGTTATGACTGGATCTGCAGAGGCATAGTTTGATGGGTTTATAGGGGGGCTGAGAGCAAATCGCAAAAAGATGGAGTGTACAAGTGTCCTTGCATGGTGTGCAAGGAGTTGAAATTTAATTCAGTATGCAGTGGGGTTTCGTTCAAGAATAATATCATAGATTTGGATTTTGGAAAGATGAGTTTGGCAACAGAATAGAATCTGGGATCATGCAGTTTGAAACAGGGGAAAGAGTTTTGCAATACAGAAATGATGAACTAATAAAATAGTAACAGGATAGAAAGGCCAGAACTTGAACTGGAGTAGAAGAAAAGGAAAACAATAGAGAAGCACATTTCTAAGCAGTCATTTTTGGGAGATGTTTAAAAGAATACATTTAGAGAGAGATCAGAGTAAAATAGAACGTTAGAGAACTCAGAGTGGAAATCAATCTCTTTGACACCTATGAAGGTTAAAAAGGTGGTTTAAGGATGAAATGTTATGAAGTAAATTCCATGGTATGTACCTGGAATTTACATGGAATGTATCCCACCAAACCCTGCTCGGTTTGACCCATTGTGATTTCGTCAATGTTAGAATCTACCTTAGGTTCTGGGAGATACAGGGCAATTTAGCTGCCTCTGTTACTCAATATACAGAAAAATAAAGAGATGGGAAAAGTTCTAATTAATCTCAAAAGACACAAATTGGAGCAAACCTTTGTGTTTGACCTTTTGTGCATCTTTGACTTGCCAATCCCAAACAAACCATATCCAGTGGTTTTGTGTCACAAATTGATTTATACTAAAGAGGAAAAAATGAATTGCAGTCCCTGTGGTGCCTAGAAATCACTGTGGTTTTCATTTATTAGCCTACATTCGTGATTTTCAAGATTAAGTCTTGTAACCCATCCTCAAATTACCTTAGAATGATCATATGCATAATAGTATTAACAAAAAACAGCAGAGTGCTGGCCAGAAAAGCTGTATTTCTAGTGAACCACCAAACGCTTCTGAAAGATACAGGAATCTTTTCAAAGATCTCACTGGTCTTAGGTAATAATTAAAATTATTATTAAATTTTATTAATTTAATTTTATTAATTTAAATTAATTAATTTATTTATTAATTTAAATTTAATTAATTTATTAAATTAATTTTATTAATAATTATTAAAATAATTATTAAAATTAAAATAATTAAAAATTTGTTGTTTTGAAATTTCAATTTCTCATTTTGCTCTGATGCAAACATCCTGTGTCACCCACGATACCAGGGCAACATGAATTACAAAGAAACACATTGTGGGGAGTATAAGTTTTGTGGGAGTTTTAATATAGAACCAAACAAGTTCCCTCTTCATCATCTTTCTGCCGAGCAAGAAAACTAAACGCGAGCGTTTCATTACGTAGGAATCTTTTCTTCATACACGCCACTAGATTTTTAGTGTTTACGTACAGTGTCAGCCTCTTGACCTTTGTAGTGCGTTATGCTTTACCTGGGACATTTTGTTGTCTTTACGCTTACACCACTTAGTGAATATTTGTGATCCCAACCAAACTACATAACCAGAAACTGTGAACAGAGTTTGCTTTATTCTCTTCTCCTTGTGAGGGGAAAAAAGACCAAAGGGCGCTACAATGCAACAGAACGATTCCAGCACCAGGAAACAATTTGCATTCAGTAGCTCTGTACCATGCCATTCGATCATCCCCCACGCTCACATCATGGATTAGTTTTCTACTGCTGCTTCAGAAACCACTATAAATTCATTGTCTCAAAACAACAGTCTGTTACAGTTCCGTAGGTCAGAAGTCCTGGACTATTCTAAGCAGGCTAAAACCATGGTGTCAGCAAATGCATTCGTTTCTGGATTCTCTGAGGCAAAATTCAGTTCCTTGTGGTTGTAGGATTGTGGCCCCCATTTTCTTGCTGGCTATGAAGTGAGAGTTGTTTCCAGCTTATAGAAACTTCATGCATTCTTTGGCTCATGGCCCCCTTCCTCCATTTTTAAAGCCAGTAATGGTGGGTAAAGTGCTTCTCACAAGGACCTCTGTGAGGAGCTCTTCTGCCTTCCTCTTCCTTGTCATGTAAAATATCATTCGCAAAGCCTTAATGCCAGTGGGAAAAGATCACAGGGCACAAACCCTGCCTGCCTCCCACACATTAGAAATCTCAATTTTAGCTACAATACCCTACTTTCTCTTTTATGAACACTTCTCCACTTAAGGACATTTTTACATATATTATTAAATTCCCTTGTAATTATATTAGGTCCCCTCTCCTTTAAAGCCATATCTAAAATTACTTTTACACACTTTTGTTTCAAGGCCCTTTTCCGAGCTGTTTTTTTTTTTTCACAAAACTTTTTGACTTTTAATTGGAATCAATGCCTCTGTCTCCTAGAGTCCTTATTAGAGAGTAGGATGGATAGGACAATTAGGAAAGGAGACTAAGATTCATTCCATGTCTATGATATGCCAGGTGCTTTAAACACATTTGTTGCACACACCTAGTCAATGAATTTGGTATTATTAATCTTATTTAATAGGTGAAAAACATGTCCCAGAAAGGGTCATGCACTTCCCTGATACCACATGGCTTACAAATGGAGAAGGTATAGGACGTAACTGCTGATCTGGTTAGATCCTCCTCCATTTATAAAGATCTGGGTAAAACATCTGCATTCTTTCTGCTGCCTCAGTACACTTTGCATCTCTGTTGTAGCCCTTATCAGAGAATATATATATATATACACACACACACACACACACACACACACACACACACTCTTATATGTATATATTTATTATCTATAATATATAGATTTAACATATATTTTTTAGTGGTTATTTTTGAGAGAGAAATAGAGTACAAGTGGGGGAGGGACAGAGAAGGGGAGATACAGAAGTATCTTTACTACTTCAACATACACCAGGTGCTTTCTCCCAAATTTTGCAAAACACCACTGAGGCATGACTATTAGTCCCTAAAGCTGTGAGAAATAGGGATGTATTCCAGAAGAGCACAGGCAATAATTGAAAAATAATTATGAGACATTGTCATTCTTGTTTTTTTTGTTTGTTTGTTTTTGGTGTTTTTTTTTTTTTTTTTGAGAGAGAGTGCAAGCAGGGGAGGGGGAGGGAGAGAGGGAGAATCTCAAGCAGGTTCTGCCTGATGTAGGGGTCATGAACACTATGAGATTAGGACCTGAGCCAAAATAAAGAGTCAGATGCTCGACCGACTCGGCCACCCAGGTGTCCCGAGACACTGTCATTCTTAAAAGTTCTTATGTTGCCTCTGCCACGAGACATTTCTTACTCACTGTGTACCTCCTTGAACCCAGAATGCTGCCAAGCAGCCGAGCCACCAGCTGTCTTCCCCAGATTCTCCATCCCAACTCTGCCTCTGCCCCTATTCCAGATCACCCGTAAAGCCTTGTGTCTTAGTCATGGAGAAAATACAATGTCTAGTTAATTTGTTATTCAAGCACTGCAATTTGGAAGTGTGTGGAAAATACTCCCATACTATTCCCAGTAGACAGATGGGCAAGGGGGAAGATATTTCACTCATTAAAAAAGGCCTAGAAAAATGTTTTCCAAAATAAAAGAGCTAGTTATTTCTGAGTTGTGCAACACCTCCCCTGCAGTTAGAAGAGTGTTTTTTTTTTTAATGTACTCTTTTCATGTTCTTGTCCTGAATGTAGCGTGTGGGGATGGGGTGGGGGATGGAGGACATACGTGCTTTCCACCAACGGCACACAAGCTCTTAACTTTTCTCACTCTTAGTGGTCTTTGTACACTTCAGTTGCCTTGCCACTGCTTTGCATGTTGTAATTTTGAACGTTCTGCATGTGAAAATTCCCTTAATGGCTTGCTCCCTAAACCACCTGGGAAACTACAGTGTCGAGCGTTTTGTAGTTTTTCTAAATGACTCTAAGATTGATAACTTCTATAACCATGCCCCTTTTACCCAATTGCTTACTTTAACTGCAATGATTCTTGTGTTATCTGTTCATTTGCTAATACTTAAGATGCCATTATAATACAAAATTAAACATTTTCCTGAAAAATAAATTAGTCACAATAGGCATTTTCCTTTCAAATGGATTTTGCCTATGGGCTGTTTCTCTCCAAATAAAAGTGGCACGTGCTGAAATATATATGTTCTTGAAAAGAGATGCCAGCTTTCATTAGAGTCCCTGGACATAATCACAGTCCTTGAATTGAAAAAAAAACAAACAAAGAAAAGCCAAGTTAATTCTTTAAGGTTGCTGTTTGTTCACTCTATTTCCTAACATGTTCTTAAATGATATTGGGGATCTAACAAAAAAATAGAATTACAAACTTACAGAAAATCCATTCTCTCTCTGTTTCCATATGTTGTGGCTCCCAGAATTATGGAACACCCTGATGGTAAGTTATTTTTTTTTTTTTATGTTTGGTGAACATGCGGTTGATATGAGGTATGTTTTTAAAATCATATGCAATTCCTTTTAAAATCCTTGGATTAATAGGTTTTAGGTAGAATTATTTTGGCCTATGCAATTTGCCATGGTTATAATGCCACTTTAATGCTTATAGAGATGGTGAGTAACTTAACCGAGTTGGGAAAGCATTGCACATAGAAATTGTAAAGTGCACTGTACTTACTCCTCTTTGGAAAACTGCCAAAGCTGTGGGCAAGCAAACTGCCAAATATGAACATGGGGCATCCGTGAATGACAGACTAAAGTGCATATGAGTATGTGAAAACAGGTGGTCTGGGATGCCTGGTATCAGCAAAGCATCTGGGCCCTGAAGTGTGACTGAATTATATTTTCTAGTCCCAAAGGAGAACAATGCTAATCGTGAAAATGCAGAGGCTGGCATTGTTTAGAATCCCTTTGTTTTGTAATCCTTACAAGGTATTAGAATAGAAATGGAACCAAGCTTTTAATATTTGAAAACTCTAGGTCTCATCTATGATTGCTCCGAGATATATCTATTCTTACTGTGCTGTTACTAATACCAGATGCACATATGTTAATCTGGATGCTCAATTTGGCTCTTTTTCAGTTTTGAGGATGCACATATGCTAAATGAATGAGATGGCTTTCTGTCTTCATTGTTCAGTTACAGACTTGACCCTTAATAAATGTTACCAAATAAGTGATAATTATAGACATAACACTTCATTCTTGATTCCCTGTTTTCAGCTCTTCTTTCAAGAAGTGCCTTCCCAAAGTGTATTCCCTTGATATTGTAAACTAAATTGCTATGCACTTTTGAGACACAATAAAACGCCCTTTTAATTTATGTTAGAAGAATATTTAAATTTTTTTTTTCAACGTTTATTTATTTTTGGGACAGAGAGAGACAGAGCATGAACGGGCGAGGGGCAGAGAGAGAGGGAGACACAGAATCGGAAACAGGCTCCAGGCTCTGAGCCATCAGCCCAGAGCCCGACGCGGGGCTCGAACTCACGGACCGCGAGATCGTGACCTGGCTGAAGTCGGACGCTCAACCGACTGCGCCACCCAGGCGCCCCTAGAAGAATATTTAAATGCAAGTTTGGACAGAACCAGAACCAAAATTAATTATGCTCTGAACAAAGAATGATCAACAATAAAATCAACTGGAATAGGTATTATTACTTGCTTCATATGTAGGGCAAACCACCTGTACACTGTATTATAGTTCAGTGATTCTCAGCACTGAGCAAACTTTACAATTATGGAGGGAAGGCTTAAAAGTACTGATGTTTAGTATCCACACGTCCACGAACAGTTTGATTTAATTGTTCTGGGGGCCAAGGTCCACAGTTCAGTATTTTTTAAAGCTCCCCCACGCGATTCTAATGTCCACTCAGTATTAAAAACTACTGCTGTACCTAAGACTACTTTAATATTCAATCCCCTAACCTCATATTGTGTTTGTAACATGCTTCTCTTATTGTATCTCTGGACTTTGTAAAAATGTATTTTGTTTACCTCTTTTCTTATGCAATGTTCTATGGAAAAGAAGGGAGATTTCATTTTTTAAAAAACACTGGTTTCAAAACACCATGATCACTAATTGACTGGTATAATGTCCCAGTCAGTGAAAAGTGACAGGGGTGGGACTCTTAGCCTAACTCCTTTCCACTGTTTTTGCTAACTGATAAACTAGATAGACATGCATAACAATCTTTCCCTTTAGTTCTAATTGCCAATTGATCAGAAATTTGGCACTTATTAGCGTGGCACATCACAATCAGAAAACTGGTTAGAAATTCAGAAAGAGCTTTTGGTGTAAGAAGCCTCCGAGTCCCTTCCGTAAACAAACAAGGTGAGTAATTGTCAACATTGTTCCCTGGCCGATATTACTGCTAAATACTTACCTTGCATTATTGTAATTCGTATCAAGTAATATATTGATAAGTGGCTTTATGGAATAGAGTCTAGGGAGCATAAAGTCAGCAAAAATTAGAATAGTGATTTTACTATGTATAATGGTCTGCGGATCTATTTTTTTAATTTGATCTCAGTGTGAATACACACTCTGATATGTGATATTTCTGCTTTATCTAAATAATCTATGACATGAAAATGGAAACTTAAAAACTAAATATCTAAGTTTATAGTCTTTATATATTACTAAGAAACAAGCAAGGAAAAACTTATTAATTTTTTTTTTAATTTTTTTTCAACGTTTTTATTCATTTTTGGGACAGAGAGAGACAGAGCACGAACGGGGGAGGGGCAGAGAGAGAGGGAGACACAGAATCAGAAACAGGCTCCAGGCTCTGAGCCATCAGCCCAGAGCCCGACGCGGGGCTCGAACTCCCGGACCGCGAGATCGTGACCTGGCCGAAGTCGGACGCTTAACCGACTGCGCCACCCAGGCGCCCCAAAACTTATTAATTTTTAAGTTGACCTTGGTGACTTTCATGAAGATTATTATCCTCTTCCCTTGTATTTACTTATCTTTTCTTCATTGCTTCTGTTTTTCTTCTTTCTTTCTTTTCATCTTGTACTTCCTTTATTGAAGATATAATCCTTAAAAAGAAAAAAGAAAAAGAAAAAAAACCTGAAGTAAAGGAAATTATGTAAAATGGGACATTCTTTTTTTTTTTTTTAAATCTTTTACCACTCTTTCTGTTTTCTTCAGTTTTCTGTCATTCAGTCTCTTCCCTACCCGATCACATCTGGGTCCTGAGTGAGAGATTCTCAGTGAGCTCACGTCCAGACTTTCTCATGCTACACATCACATATGCTGTGTTCTAAGATAAAAACAGCTGATGTTCTCAATTGTCTGCCTCCAAACATACTCGTACTAATATTTCCTGGGAATCTGCTATATGTCTAGTTAAACCAAATAATTCACAAAGTGTTAAAGGTAAATATTAACTTATTAAAAATGAATGAGTTTATAAAATAAAAATTGTACTGTTATTCATCTTCAGTATAAAGACACCTATGGTCTTGCATTTGTACTTCATATATAGAGAGAAAGAGAGCATGAGCTAAATATAATGCTCAGTTTAAGACAAACATAAAAAAAGCCAAGAGCTAATCATCTGAATTACATGAAGCTATCTTTGGGTAATAGTAAAATTGTGTAAGTCCCCAAAACATAACACATTTTAAAATATATATACATTTTTAAAATTTTCCATTTCTTTTACAAAAATGATTTACATGCTGGGGCACCTGGGTGGCTCAGTTGGTTAAGCATCTGACATCAGCTCAGGTTGATGGGTTCAAGACCCACATTGGTCTCTGCTCTGACAGCTCGGAGCCTGGAGCCTGCTTTGGATTCTGTGTCTCCCTCTCTCCATCTGCCTCTTCTCCACTTGTGGGTGCTCTCTCTCTCTCTCTCTCTCTCTCTCTCTCAAATATAAATAAGTAAACTTAAAAAATTATTTATATGCCTTAATTATTTATGAGAACGAATTTTAAAAATTTGTTCTGGGACTTCTATCTTAATATTTGCTTAGTATTCTTTGTTATTTTTCTCAGAACCATAGCTAAAATTAAAGCATTATTAGAGGCAATAATAAAAGAACGTAACTAAAATCCATTTTAGCTATAAACAAGACTTCTCTAATGTTAAATTTCAATGCCATAATAAAAACGTAGCATCATCTATTATGTGAAATTAAGAACTTAAATTTTACTAATTTTACTAATGGTACAATTTTCTTGCTAATTTATTCTTTACTTAATAGCACATAATGGTTTGAATAAAATTTAATGCTTTCTCAAAAAAGAAAAGGTATTGTGAAGGGACATATTCACTCCAACTTAAAGTTTTAGTTAAATTAGAAAGAAATTTGAGAATAACATTAATGCATTCTATGATGGTGACTTTCCTGTCACAGTTTTGCAACCGTAAAATATGTGTAATGGGTAGTCAGAATATTACCAGCACTTACTCATCATGGGATAAATAGTTATAATTACTTTGGCAAATACTTTCTAGTACAAAGCAGAAAAAAGGAAATCTATATATTAAAATAATTGATTAGCTATGATAACAAAAAATCATCTTGTGATTTAATGATTTTTATGAACACAAAGTAGGAAACGTATGAAATGCTTAACATCTATAAATGTCAATAGCTTCCTTCCTAGAAAATATTGCTTAATAACTGCATGATAAATTCTGGGAAGAAAATGTCCAATGTGAAATGTACCACTTCTAGTCTGATACTAAATACCAGTTAGACCTCTCTATTCTTTCATTTTCTTTCATTCATTTAGGTAGTGAGCATGTTTGTATGAATGTAGAGAGAATGTACAAAAGATGATAATCAGTTTACCTCTAGACCTGAGCTGAGAAGAGAGTCTGATTTTTGTCGAATTGAAACAAGCAAACAAACAACAACAACAACCATGAATTAGATTTTATGATATGGTAAAAAAATGTCAAATAATGGCTAGCTGAATATGGAAAAAAGTAATTGTTTGATCAGCAAGTTATTAAAAAACTACATTCTATTACTTCTGAACACTCTAAAACTTTTCTACCTTTCTAAATAAGACATAAACCCCACATTCTCTATTTTGCTGGTGTAAAGTTTTAATTATACTTACAGAACAAAAAAACCCTCCAGGCTAAAAGACTACTGTTTCACTTTTTACTTTGTCTCTTTCTTTTATTGTGCACCCATAAATATAAATATAGGTATTTATATTTATGTATTGATAATTCTATAATCAGTTACCGACTAATATATACTTTGGCTTCGTGCTTTCTCCACGATTCTTTTTTCTGCTCCGATTCTGCTCTGATTTCTGTTCTGATTTTGATTTGCCTGTTTAAGTAGGTGCTAGCAGAGCATAGTAACTTGTTTCTTCATTTTAAAAGATTCATTAATCCAACCCAAACTGACTACCCACAGTCTAATCTGATTTACTAGTGTTTTGGGCCTCGGTTTCTCATTCTTTTTGTGTATGCTTCTGCCCCTCTTCCCAGTCACATCAGGCACAGACCCATGGACCTAACAGACTCATTTCATTTACACTTTGCCATTATTGCAAGAAGTGGTGATTTTCTAAATGGCCTCTAATAGCCAGAAAGAGTTAATTTAACTTTCTGGAGCACCTAACTTTAATTGTTGAACAATCCATGTAAGACTGATTCAGTATATCTAGCTGTGATTATAATATTAAAAAACTCTAATTCTAGGGGTGCCTGAGTGGCCCAGTCTGTTAAGTGTTTGACTTCGGCTCAGGTCATGATCTTGCAGTTTGTGGGTTTGTGGGTTCGAACCCCGTGTTGGGCTCTGTGCTGATAGCTCAGAGATTGGAGCCTGCTTCAGATCCTGTGTCTCCCTCTTTCTCTGCCCCTCCCCTGCTTACACTCTATCTCTGTCTCAAAAATAAATAAACATTTGAAAAAATTAAAAAAAAAAAAAAAAGAAATCTCTGATCCTAAAAGTTTGTAGCCCAAGTCCCTTTCCCAGGTGAAGATTAAATCATCATAGGATCACCACTCATACCCATTGCATTAACACTTAAGCATTTACATTCTTCTTCCTACACAAAATTATATCCACATAAAAATAATTATTTTTATTCCACATAAAATTAGTATTACTCTAAATTGTTTATATACGCTTAATATAATGGACATATATAATTTTTTTTAGTCCACAGAATAATGTCTTTCATCAAGGTGAGATGGAACCTTACAAGTAGAAAACTAGTAAATTACCAGTTTTGTGCCAAATGCTCTTTTTGCCTCTAACATTATATGCCCTTGTATAAAATATCTAGATAATACTGTATTTTTTCTATGTAAATTTTATCAAGATGATTTAATACTAACACATAAGCTCTAAAGCTTCTAAGATGATATGACTTATTAATTCATTTGAACACTCACAGATGCTGAAGGAATGTTATTTTTCTATTTATGGTAAGGACACTCTAACAGCATAAGGTGGCTAAAACTTTGAGAAGAAGTTATATGTTCTTATTGTAACAGAAGCCCCTTACCTCCTTAAGTTTTTTATATACTAGACATTCTCATATTAGCAAGTTCAGGTCCATGGAACACCTTTTTCTAAGAGTCAATAAAGTGAATAGGTATAATTTTTATGAGAAAATCATTGTAGAGTGATTGGTTTTTGTTTTGGAGGAAACACAACATAAACTGGTTGTCAATCTCCTCATGATAGGATGGATAGGTGGATATTAACCATGATTTTTGACAGTTGAAAGTTTTATTTGATATTTCCCATACTTAACTCTGGTACCAAACCTACTTCCAATATAAACTTTAAATGAGTTATAACAAAACCACACAAATCCAAAAAACAAGCAAACAAACAAACAACAACAACAACAAACAAAACACAAGAAACAAAAAACTGTGAGATTGGAAAGAGACAAAACAAAGAAAACACCCAAGAGTCAAAACCCATGAGTGGGTAGATGAAGATAAGGGGAAAGAATGATTATATCAGGACACATTTAAAAGGATGTGATACAATTGCATTCACACTTCAAATTCTCAGCATCCTGAGGGTCTATAGATTTTGCTGGCATTTTTGAGGGCTAGTCATGTATTATCAGAAAGCATTCTAAACATTTATTCCTCACAAAAACATTGAGCCAAGTACATTATTATCCATTTACTGATATTACATGTACCTGAAAAAAAAGCCTGACCTATAGTAATAAACAATAAATAAAATTTGAAAGAGACTGACTTAGTGTCATATGGATGATAAATATTAAACTTAGATGTAAAAATATGCCTTTTAACTATAGAATCAATGCTTTGTGATACATTGTTACCAAGAAATATCCATAGTTGTAAGCTTCAGCTACTAAAGCCTTTTAGTGATCTTAATGCTTAGTAAGACATTAAGGTATTCCTTATTCTACATGTTGGACATAGTGTTATTAAATTAAAATTTCTCTGTTATAATAGTTTCTTATAATACAAATTATTCCTAGGCTTCAACATCTATATAGCTCCCTGGTTATTTGTTACTGGTATAAATGCAATTATTTAATTAGATACTTTCTATTATATTTCTTTCATATAAAGTGATTGGATCCTGAATAAATTACACTGGTTATCCTCCTATGTGTATATATCTGATTATTTAAAAATACTTTCAGAAGTTGAAGACTTTCTCTAGGTGGAAGACACCAATCATTTATTCCATCTACCTCAATTCTAGAAAAATTTTTAAGCATCAATTATCTGTCCAATCCTATATAATGTATTAGGGACGTAGTGGTAAGAAAAAACATGTCATTCTGTTTCCCTGGGCTTTTAGAATACTGGCAGTAATAAAGATGACAAAAATGCATTCAGTATAAAATTGCAAACAATAATCAATGTTGTGAAGAAAAGACAATGAATGCAAAGTAACCACTCTCAGGGATTGGTTGTCTGGGAGCAGTTTCTAGGTAAAGAGAGAGCTGGGAAGCCTGCAAGTCAGAGGTAACAATGTGCGTGGAACCCCGGAGGCAAGTGAGTGCAGAGTTGAGTTGAGGAAATAAGGCAGCGTGATTAAGGAACAAAGGCCAAGTTGGTATTGGTGCTAGTTGATGCTGGAGGGGTAGGTGTGACTCAGATAATTTATGTAATTTTAGATTGTTAGTCTTTATCCTGTCAATACAGTGTTTATGCGGAAGAGTGGTGTGGTCAAATGTCTATATAAACAACACTTATGGCTGTAGGGTGGAAGAAAGAATTGAGGTGCTTTTGCTGTGGGAAATAAGTTCAGAGGTTGCAGCAATAGTCCACGTGAGAGATGGTGAGTCAGACTTCAACCCCAATGTATAACCACAAGCTCTGCTCCAGACGTTTTTGTGCATGCCCCACGGTCCTACAAATCTTTCATTTACTAGCCCCCACCATTTTATGAACTGATTCCTTGAAATCACTCTCTATCTCTTTTTTTTTAATTTTATTTTTTTAATGTTTTTATTTATTTTTTGAGACACAGAGAGACAGAGCATGAGCAGGGGAAGGGCAGAGAGAGAGAGGGAAACACAGAATCGGAAGCAGGCTCCAGGTCTGAGCTGTCAGCACAGAGCCAGACATGGGGCTCCAACTCATGGACTGTGAGATCGTGACCTGAGCTGAAGTTGGATGCCCAACCGACTGAGCCACCCAGGCGCCCCTATCTTTCTCTATCTCTAGCTCCATTATTTCTGTGTCTCTGGAAATATGAAATTATGAAAAGTGGAAAATTCTTTTGAGAATTTGCTTTAAAGGTAAAGAGAATGCTGGACAATAGGACAACAGCTGGAGAGGAATGGGTTAAATGCTAAGTGAAAGGCTGCAGGAAAAAGGAAAGAATGAATACACACAACACAAAGAACAAACAATAATTTTCTTAACGCAAGAGGGTTGGGTGGATTCAAGACTGAGGGGATAATTGGATCTGGAGCACAGCAGAAGTTATTTTTTTTTTTTTAATGTTTTATTTATTCTTTTTTTTTTTAATTTTTTTTTCAACGTTTTTATTTATTTTTGGGACAGAGAGAGACAGAGCATGAACGGGGGAGGGGCAGAGAGAGAGGGAGACACAGAATCGGAAACAGGCTCCAGGCTCTGAGCCATCAGCCCAGAGCCTGACACGGGGCTGGAACTCACGGACCGCAAGATCGTGACCTGGCTGAAGTCGGACGCTTAACCGACTGCGCCACCCAGGCGCCCCAATGTTTAATTTATTCTTGAGAGAGAGACAGCATGAGTGGGGGAGGAGCAGAGCAAGAGAGGGGCACAGAATCTGAATCAGGCTGCAGGCTCTGAGCTGTCAACACAGAGCCTGATGCAGAGCTCAAACCCATGAACCCTGAGATCATGACCTGAGCGGAAGTCGGTCGCCCAACCAACTGAGCCACGCAGGTGCCCCAGGAGTTACTGTTCTTAAATGGTGATTGTGCAAGCTTTGGTCTGAGTGTTTTGGTGTCTAGATATAGTAACTAGAATCTGTGTGTATCTAATCTTATGGTCTCAATTTCCTTTAGGAAGGAGTCTTTGAAGGTTTCTACTGAAAGCCCATGTGATGTGAGAAAATGGTAGTTATAGATCTGACAAGAATAGAAAAATTTTAAACTAGAAACTTAGGTGGGATTTCAAGCATGGACATGCTATATAAGACAGTTTCTCCCCTTCTCCGCATGAAAATAATTTAAAACAAAAACAACAATCACTTAAGGTGATAAAAAAAGCAGATGTAGTCTCCAGATCCAAATTATGTGTAAATGCTACCAAAATATCTAAACATTGGCAAAAGATAAGTGAATGATTGGGGACAGACGCATGGATAATGGCAGGACCTGGGAAGTTTATTTCAGAAAATTCCACCAAAAAAAAAAAACCATATTTATCAATGTTTATCTTGTGATGTCAACAAGAAATGTGGGAACTATAGTAAATACACAAGACAGAAGAAGCGCTTCTGTACGTGGTTTGCTCAGGATTTAGAGCTGCACAATAAATCACAAAAAATAGTCTTTGCCCATCGCAACAGAGATAGAATGATTCTTTGGTCTATAGAAAGTTTCCTGCCTAGTAGATTACCTGGACCACTTCCTATATACAGGAAACTAATAAAAACATCTAGACCAGTATATGTAACATATCTAATGGTGAACACACTAGTAAAAGAAAGGATATGCTATTGTTACAAAAGCCATATTAGTAAAACAAAAACGAAAATACATAGAAACCTACCAACATACAAAGTGACCAGGAAAAAAAGCACTACCACAGACAAAATATAAATTTGGGCCATATATGTTCTTGTTAATTAGAAAACAAACTTAGTAAACAGATCACATTGGTGAAGGAAGACTACAATACAGAAACAAAACAAAACAAAACAAATTCAAAGACTAGAGGATAAGGAAGATGGAGGAGACAAAATGGGAATATAGAGAGGGTTTAAGAAGGAAGCAGGAAAAATTAGCCACAGCATCACAGAAATGAAGGCAATCTTGCATGAAGCACAAACAAAAAACCTTATAGATGAACAGACATGGTGGGTGGAAAAAAGAAAACAAGAACAAATGAATGGTAATGAAACAAGTGTTAAAGGAGATAACAGAATAAAAAATTGCATTTAGAAGATAAAAGATATAACATATGTATAATTGGATTCTTTAAAGACATAAGCTAAAATAATGGAACACACTATAAGTTAAAAATATCGTAGTAATAAATCTACACAGTTAGAATTGTGCAAAATTAAAATCTCTATAATGAAAGGGAAGAGCATTTCTCTGAAAAAGAAATATCATCTTCTTTAGAAGGAGAAACACATTCATTTGGGATTCAGATTTCTTTCACAGAAATATTCAGTGTCAGAAGAATGTGGATCAATACCTAGAAGAGATATCCTCAAGGAAATAAAATGTTACCAGAGACTTGAAATTCAGCCAAACTTTCAACAGAAATTTTTTTTTTTTAAAAAGAGAAGACAGTGAAAGAAATCTCCTCAGATGACAATATATTCTCTTAATGAGGCTCTGGGGAGATAGACATTCACACTGATGGTGAAAATACCAACTAGCACAAACTGTATAGACTTAATTGCTAATGCTAACTAAATTTAAAGCACACGTTTTGACAGAACAATCTCACTTCTAGAAATTTATCATTAGGTTATACTTATTTATATGTGAAATGACATATTTTTTACATTTATTCAGCTCATTGTTTGTAATACATTTATTGGAAAAAACTTAAACACATCAATTATTTGTATCCACATAGTGATATAAGTATATGAGGAAACTTTTTACTAATATAGAATGGTGCTGATATAAAAAGATCTCCAGAATACACTGTTAAGTGAAAAAATTCAGAACAGTGCATATAGTATAGTATAGGTTTAAAAAAAAGATTGAAAAGTAAGATATTGGGGCGTCTGGGTGGCTCAGTTGGTTAAGCGTCCAACTTCGGCTCAGGTCATCATCTTGCGGTCCGTGGGTTCGAGCTCTGCCTCAGGCTCTGTACTGACAGCTCAGAGCCTGGAGCCCATTTCAGATTCTGTGTCTCCCTCTCTCTCTCTGCGCCTCCCCTATTCATGCTCTGTCTCTCTCTGTCTCAAAAATAAATAAACGTTAAAAAAAGAAAAGTAAGATACTTATTTTTTTGCTTGTTCTATATATTAAAAAGTTCTAGAAAGAAACATAAGAAGTCGTGAGTTAATTTGAAGGCAAGATATGGATTGGGAAGGTTGAAGATAGGTGAGACAGTAAGAGAAAGATTTTCACTATGTACCTTTTTTGGGTATTTTGGGGTTTTGAATCATTGGAATGCATTACATATTCAAAAAAAAGAAAGTGAATAAATTTAATTAGAAAAGGAAATACTAACTAAAATAGGTGGAGTACCTGAACAAATATTTCTAGACTCACAAGACAATTCCTTATTAAGAAGCTTTTTGTTAAGTCAGTTTAGAAAAATAGCATTCATAGCATAATTTTCAATAATATTGGCTATTTCTGAGGAATAAAGAACTACAGTGTTCTGTAATCCCTCACAGCTATGTGATTCTGGCATATGACAAAATAATGTCACTATCTCTGTTTCGATTAAAATTGACACATTTAGCAATCCTATTGAATTATTAAAACAAAACAAAACAAAAAATGTCACCAACAATGAAACCTTGCTACTGTCATTAATCATCATTTAAGGTTTAAAATGTTCAGGGGCGCCTGGGTGGTGCAGTCGGTTAAGCGTCCGACTTCAGCCAGGTCACGATCTCGCGGTCCATGAGTTCGAGCCCCGCGTCAGGCTCTGGGCTGATGGCTCAGAGCCTGGAGCCTGTTTCCGATTCTGTGTCTCCCTCTCTCTCTGCCCCTCCCCCGTTCATGCTCTGTCTCTCTCTGTCCCAAAAATTAAAAAAAAAAAAAATGTTCAGAATCTATTGAAAATATTGTTCTTTATTTGCCAGTACTGTTCTATCTCTGACATCATTGCAATACTGGTGACTTTTTAGATGATCTATGTCATTTAAAAGCTAGTAAATCTATTTTAGGGTAGGGTAGTTGGAGATGATGCAGAAATCACACAAAGACCCTCACTGAGAAAAATAGTTCTTTAAGTTAGCCACATATGAAAATCTATGCAGAATATATTTGTCTCTATATATACATATATATAGAAATATTATTTTCCAGATATATATGGTAGCTGTCACTCCTAAAACAATACATATTTTAACTACCAAGATGGTAATATTCTGAGTTTATTCCTTTATTATTGGAAAAGACTACAGATATATCAAATTAACTTTTCAGTAATTTTTATAGTTAGAAAAAATTATGGTTTTTTTGTATTTTATTGAATAGGAAGCATAACTAAAATATTACCTTTGGACAGCTCTAAAAAGGGAAATCTCTGTTGTGATTCTGTTGCTATCCAGGTTTTAGAAGTACAGCATTTAACTTTTGGGTAATACAATGTAACACTAACCTTGAATCCTGGTTATTACTTCCAAATAGGAAATTAACGTGTAGGAAAATCTAATGGAAAATCAAAGTAATGTTACTAAATTGGAAACACAATCATTATCTTAAAATGAGAATAATCTTGTCTGCTTAATAAAACTTTTCATTCATTTTAATAAGATATACCATTTGCTCATCAATAGGTTTCTTCAAAATCCATTTTATGTTTGTTTGTAAAAGCATCATTTTTAAATATTTTTTAAAATTTTATTTATTTATTTATTTATTTTTAATTTATTTTTGAGAGAGAGAGAAAGAGAGAGAGGGAGAGAGATTATGAGCAGGAGAGAGAAGAGGACACCGGATCCAAGGGGACTCTGCACTGACAGCAGCAAGCCTGATGTGGGGCTCAAACTCACAAACTGTGAGATCATGACCTGATCTGAAGGTGGACACTCAACGGACTGAGACACCCAGGAGCCCCTAGATGCATCATTTTTTTTGGAATCACTTTTGCAATGCCTCTACGGTGCAATTACCTGCTATTTGAAAGTGTTCTTTTGAAAGACTTCTATAAATTCAAATCATGAGTTTTGTTTCATCTGGTTTTTAATCTCAACTCAAGGTTTTTAATTATCATTTAAAATGATTCTGTATTCCCCATTCAAATATATGATAATTAACTGGGATGAAATTATGTGCAATGTAAGTGCTGTCAGATAGAACCCCAAATTGCAATACGTGGCATCAACCAAAGTAAATTATCCTCTACAAATATCTACAGTTGACATTGACAATAATATGAAAACTAAAGCAGCCATTTATGCCAAAGAAAGATACAAAGCATATTATTGAATGTGAGATGTTAAATGAAGACTGAAAAAATAGATGAATGAGTTTGCAATTCTTCATATGACTGCTCAATGCTTCTGCTTTTAAAATAACACTCTATCCTGTTTATAAATCTGCTTATATGATATATATGTTTCCAGTATATTCAGTATCTAATTACAGTGCTTGTTAATAGAAGTGTATTTTATATGTTAATATATCTCTTTTCTTGAAATAGTGATTGTAGAAGCTGTAACAAGCCATGCCTATCCTGTTGGAATTGATAAATCCTAATATTCTCTAAACAGGAGAAAAAAATACAATATATCAGACCATAGCCACATGGATCATTAAAATAAATAACTTGCGTAAGCAATTGTAATGTGAACATTTTAATAGTCACATCAAATATTTTCATACTCACTTGTACCACCTGAGAATCCCTCCAACATGCTCACCAGAGAAATATAAAAGGCATAAATGTAGTGTTTCTTTGGAAAGGGTGTAATTTTAAATGAATATAATTTATAAAGGACTGTTTTTCTTTCTTTCTCTCTCTTTCTTTTTTCTTTCTTTTTCTTTCTTTATTCTTTCTTTCTTTCTTTTTCTTTCTTTGAAATCCCTTTAAGTTTTTGCTGCTATTGAAAGAGAAGACAAGTAAAACTCATCAAAACAGTGAATGACAAAATATCCAACAATAACACTGCTTCTTACAGAAAATCGCCTAAACAATAAACAAAACAAAACAAAACAAAAACTGCTCCAAAAACTGTTCTACGAAATGATGGTGGGGGCATATCAAACAGAAACTTTCTCTTGTTTCTCACTTTACAACTTTGAGAGTCTGTTTTCATGATTGCCCAAATTTTATTTAATTACACACACACAAAAAAGATCCTAGCTCCAAGGCAGTGAAATTATAGGGCACAAAATTGTCCAACATGATCATCTAGAATAAGTGTTCAATGACCCATGATTTTGTCTCCTACCAGGGACATTTGCTGATGTTTAGAAACATTTTTTTGTTGTTGTTGTTACTGCTTGGTGAGGTCGGGGACAAATTGACAAAGACTACTTTTTTGACTAAACTTAGTGAGGCTTCTCTGAGACTTCTTCTTATCTAGACCAGTATCTTGGCATTCTTTGTCCTTGGTCTGCTGGGCACAATTTAGCAAAGATTCCTGCTAAGTCAGTTTATCAAAAACTCTACCACTCAACCCTTGATGTTTGATCAAATTCTCCATCCCTCACCCTTGATATCTAAATCCTTGGCCTGCTCTTAATAAGGATCTTGTTAAGCCAGTTTAGCATGAATACCCCTTCCTGTGGTATCTAATCAAGTTCCTTTTAATAATTTTCTATCCACTAACCTCCGCACTCTGCTCTTTGGCTATAGTCCTCAACCATCTTTTCATTATTTGAAGTTGCCTTCAGTCTCTCTCCTTTATGGCAATGGTCTTGACCTCTATTATAATATTCTTGAATAAGATTCCTCCTGTGGTTTTTAACAAGTGTTCATTGCAATTTTTTTTAACAGTTGTCAGAATAGTTTGCCTTTAAGAAGATACTTCTGGCATCTAGAGGATGGGGGCCTGAAATACTGCAAAGCATCCTACAATGCACCAAGACAGCTCCCCAAAAAAAGAATCAACCAGCCCTAAATGTCAATAGTACATGATTGAGAACCCTACTTGAGAGAGATATCAGAATGCCTAACATACATATGATCAAAGGTGATCTTCTATGCCTATCTTCTGTAAAAGAATTAAGCCAATTTGAATGGGAATAGTACTTTTTTTAAGTTTTGTCTGTATTAGTAGCTCATTCTTGGAACTAGAAATTGGGAAATTTATAGGAAGGAAAGCTACTGGACCTAGCGTAGCCAAGTGGAGTGCTTTGGGAATCAACAGATATGCATCTCAATATAAGTGAAGAGATGTTTGAAAGCTGACTATTGGGATGTTCCACAGGCTGGCAGAAATGGGAATAGCAAGAACATCCCTGAAGCTCTTGGCAAGGGCTCTGCATGGTTAGACCTAAAAGAGTGATGCTATTTGACAGCAGAAGTAGTAATAGTGGACTGCTCATACTACGTCCTCCCTAATCAAGCATTAGAATAACCCTCTTAGTACCGAAGAAACCCCTGAAATATTAATATAATTCAAGCAAGGACTTCAAGAGACAGGTGACTTTTGAACTTCCTGCTAACAAGACAAGTGTAAACTCATGTAAACAACTGGAAAATTAATCTACGAGAATTAATAAGAATGAACAACTAAATATAACTTTGTATGATGTGTCAATTATTCAATTGCATGCAAATGCACTAATGTTACATTAGCACAGAAAGATTAATAGTTACAGAAGGCTCAAGAGAAGAGGAAAGAAGATATGGAAATAAATAATAGATGTAAGATCTGGCTTAGCTCAATTCTTGAGCAAGAGAATCTTACAAAAAAAGAGCACCTATCACTATTATCCTAGTTTTCCTTTAAAGATGTTCAAATGCAAGTTACTGAGATGAGAAGGGAAACTATACGCCAAATTATAAAGATTGATTTGAGAAAAATAGAATAGAAATAGAGGCAATATATATCAAGCTCAGCATAATACGTATACAGATTGGATCTAAGTTTATGTTGGGAATGATTGGAACTATCAGGTTTTTTGTAAGACTTCAGAAGATTATGAACATCATTGAGTGCCGAGTGCTTTAAGTTTCACCATTTTAACATCCCACTTCAGGCAAATTGAAATATTACAAGTCTCTATTTACATAGTCATTTTTGGTCCCTTTTATCTTTTGTTAAGACTCAATATTTTAGAAAACAAAGTGGAGGAAAAAGTACAGAGGTGTCCCATATACTCCATGCCCCCAAACATGTACAGCCTCTCCGATTATCAACATCCCCCACTGGTGTGGTACGTTTGTTGCAACTGATGAACTCACATTAACATATCATAATCATCCAAAGTCTATAGTGTGCAGTACAGTTCACTGTTCATATTGTACCTTCTACAGATTGGGACAAATATATAATGACATATGTCCATCATTATTGTATCATACAGAGTATTTTCCCTGCCTTAAAAAATCCTGTGTTCTACCTATTCATCCCACCTTCCCAGCCCCCGCCCCCTCCCCGCCCCCAGCCTCTGGCAACCAATGTTCTTTTTTACTGTCTCCATAGTTTTGCTTTTTCCACAATGCCATGTCGTTAGAATCACATAGTGTGTAGCCTTTTCAGATTGACCTCTATTATTTAGTAATATGCATTTTAGTTTCTTCCATGTCTTTTTATGGCCTGATACCTAATTTGTTTTAGGTGCTGAATAATATTCCACTGTCTCAGATGTACCACAGTTTACTTATTCATGTCTTTCTCTTTTAACATTGTGTTCTCCATTTATAGAACGTCCTTCCCTAATCCGTTCATCGAGACCCTTACTCCTACAGTCACCATCTTCCACAAATTAACCTGACTACCCCATACTTTCATGTGAGTAAAGCATCTTTTTGTTTTCTTTCTGTAACGTCCAGTGCTCATTGTGTTTATCACCCTTCTTTGTAATTGTTTGTTTACTTATCTGTGAGGACTTTTCTCCTTTGCTAATCTCATAGTTTCTGGTACAGTGCCTTACACCCAGGGGAAGTCAATAAGTATTCCTGACTGACTCTCTCTGCTTAAGAGCTTTAGGTAAAATAATTACCTTCAGTAATTACAAACACCCACACAAAGCAATTGCTAAAAGGCAAGGGGAAAAACAACATCATCAAGGCAAAGAATGAAGGTAAGGAAAGCTTTTCTCTTATATTTATTGTAGGTAATTGGAAAAGATCTTCAATATTTTCTCTACTATGAAACATGGAGTATTTTTTTTTACCAACCATCAAATATCATTATTTGTTCAATATAGGTTAGTAATGCATCCTTTTTGCATAAAGCATACTATGCAATATGCAAGCAATCTGGAACCAGACTGCCTGAGCTAAAATCCTGACTATACCACTATTAGCAAGTTACTTTACTTTCTCTGCCTGAGTTTCCTCTTCTAAAACAAAACCAAAAAAGAGCAAGAGGGGAATAACAAACAAACAAACCTTCAAAGTCTTTGTGACTTAAAAGATCAAGTGAATTATTAAATGTAAAGTGCTTATGTTGCAGGATTTTTTACCTCAATACCTGGGATTCATTGTCTCATTGCTTCAAAGAAGGAAGGCTAGCATATATACTCACATTTTAGGTCCTTTCTAACAAAACGGCCTTCCTATTACCCAGTCATCTCTGAGACTCAAGTAGATAATAAGCATCATTCTAGCATAGAATGTCCTTGGCCACATTAGCAGATGAGATAAACACCAACAAGAACAGAACACTTTGAAAGTAGGCCAGCTAAAGAACAGCAACAGCAAAAAATCCTTTAGAATAGGTTGTTTTTTTAATTCTAAAATACCTATAAAATTAAATATAAATTATAATAGAAAGCCAATGAAATTTCCCAGAAAAATAGAAAAATTGAAACAAAAATGGAAAAAAAAATACTTATCACCCAAGACAGTTCAATAATAGCCTAATATAAATTTCAGAAAAGAGAAAGAGAAAATAAATGGGCAAAGTGGGTTAAGGAACTGAGGTTGAGGGACCAGACGCTTATTGCCTTTCCCATCTTTTGACTTCTAGACTGCATACAGGGAAATTAAGCTAGAGATGGGCTAGTGTTCTTTAGGATACCCATAGGTAGCAGGAGTCCTGCCCCCATTAGCAATGGCCATGTGGTGGAAGCAACAATGTTAGTCTAAATGGACCCCAGCTTCATGACCTTTCTGTGGTTCCTTTATCTGTCTTCTCTTACTTCTGCATTTGTTCTCATCTGGCGTACCAGCTTTCACAACAATACAGTGAGCTTCTCAAGACCCTTCACATAAATTTCGGTTCTGCTTAGGTTAGCTAGATTTGTTTTTCTTCCTTGTAACTGAGATCAATGAATCATACAATTTATTACCCTTTTAGTACTATTTGACTTTTAACTATGTGTGTGTAGTAATTTTAAATGAAAAAAAAAATGAATTACCTTGGAGAAAGGTCTTATTTACAGCAAAATTCTAGGGAGTTGGGATATTTTTTCTCCCAAGTAGGAAATAATTTGCCTACTATTAATTTTGCCAAGAACGGCGTAGGTTAGGCAGTTATCACTTTTTGAATTATCTATGCATTTGGCTCCGGTATGAGGTCTAAAATCTGATAATCATTAATTATTAAATTATTTAAATAAATAAAAATGATTCTTTCATGATATTATAGAACATTCTTTAGTTTCCTTCTATTGTTTTTGTTCTTTTTTTTCCCCAGGATTTAAATGCTCATTCTTTAAAAAACCACCCTGTTCTAACTATCATTTCTGTTTTATCTGCTGAGATAACTCACCCTGCCTTTTTCAGTGCTGATGTGCTTTTTTTCCTAGAAGTTTTTTTTGTGTATGAATAACAAACTCCTCTGCTCTGGGTAGGCATGATAAGGCAGGAATGAAATGATTAAGTTATATAGATTGAAATAATCTCTGTCTGTCTCTCTTAATTTCCTTCTTTCTCCCTCCCTCCTTTTTTCCTCTCTCCCTCCCCCCTTCCTTCCTTCCTGTCTCCTTTATACACACACACACACACACACACACACATGCACACGCACACACACACACCTTCACCATTTCTTTGTAATTCATTCTCATTGCTATTCAATGAAGAATTTTTGTATGATATTGAACACTAATTCAGACCATTGTATGATAAATTTTATACATCTAGAAAAATATGGGGAAGCATGAAAACCTTGTTTTTTAAGTATTCATATTTGTAACTACAGTAAAACATTTCTTCTACTTACATGCATATAATATTTGTGGACTGTTTTCACATGAGCTAAAGCCTATTTTAGAATGTATTAATTATTAGGGAAAAGTAAACGGAAAAATCTGAAAGTCAGATGCGTGTTTTTTTTCAAATGATAATAGAAAATGTCATTTTTTCAAATCCTAAGCATAAAATGCATAGCCTTTTTTTTTTTTTTTGGATTCTCTGTGACTAGAACAAACATCTGAGCTATGTATAGCATTTTATGAGAGCATATTATAATCAATCTAATCCCATTACACTTGGTAAACAAATTAGCCCTAAAATTGCTGAAATTTATCATAGATTCCAATAAATGTTCATGCATTATTTCCTCTGCTGTCCTTAAACATGTGTTGCTAAGCCCATTTTAGGCTTCCACATAAGGATTAGCCCTTCCAATCACATTGAAGGCCAGATTGTTTAACTACAGCACAGTGTCATGCTACAGATAATCCATGCCCTTGATTAATGCTCTTATAATCAATTGCTGTCTGGAAGTGACTCCTTCCCATCACACTCTTCACAAAAAGAGCAGATGGTATTTAAAAGGTTATGGCAGGAGGGCATTCCAGAGGTCAAATGGAACATCGATCAAGTGGGCAGAAAAATTGCCTTTTTTCTTCTTCTTTCTTCTTATCCTAAGAGTCCATAAGGGAATGTGGTATATGAATTATAGTTTGATCTATAGTTCAAGCCGAAGATATGTTCTTGTTTCAAATTTCTGTGTTGTTTTGGGTAATGAACCTGGAAATTGGATTTCTTGTGTGCCAATAAAAAATTGTACCAATACAAATATCCCAAACAAATAATTCTAGACTTAAAAAGAGTTTTTTCAAAATTTTTAATGCATCCCGAGGCTTCCAGCTTAATAAAAAGTTTACTATTTAATGACTCTTCGATCAAATTTTACAGAAGTAATGTATTTATAGAAACGCCAAATTTTCATTTTTATATAAAATTAAATGTAGTGCTATATATATAGATTTTCTCTCTCTTCCTGTCCTTTATCACATTAGTGACAATCTATCATATATTTCAAAGTGATCAATTCTCTTTTTATTTATTTATTTTTTATTTTATTTTATTTTTTTTTTAACGTTTATTTATTTTTTTGGGACAGAGAGATACAGAGCATGAACGGGGGAGGGGCAGAGAGAGAGGGAGACACAGAATCGGAAACAGGCTCCAGGCTCTGAGGCATCAGCCCAGAGCCCGATGCGGGGCTCGAACTCACGGACCGCGAGATCGTGACCTGGCTGAAGTCGGACGCTTAACCGACTGCACCACCCAGGCGCCCCCAATTCTCTTTTTAATTGGTATCCTTAGTTCAAATGAGGAAGAAGCATGGTCAGGAGGCTGCATTCTCATATGCAGAATATTAAGATTGAAATTACACAAGAAAGTGTCAGTATAAGGTTGTTTAAAAATGGAAATTTTTCATTTTCATAAATTAGTGCCTACGAAATACATGGATTCAGATGACTTGATCATAAATACGTCTCTTCTACAGATTCTAATAATAATAATGTATTCATCTTATAAGTAAAAAGAATTCAGAGAGAAAAGAAAAGCCATTTGAGCAAGTAGAATATGATATGAAACATTTGTGTACCTATCTTGGAGGTGCTATCTAATGCAAACTTATTTAGTCAATAATCATTTACTACATGCCTTCTCTGTAAGTAGGTGTTAATCACTTGACACTGAAAAATCATTATCTTTGTAATTTAAATATTTTTGGGTAGGAAACAACTTACATATAAAAAGTAAAATAACATTGACAGTTTTTCAAGAATTTTCCCAAGAGAATAATTTGTTACATGTCAAATTAGTGGTCTTCACATTAATGCTGTCATGAAGTTACTAGAGAAAGAGATGCCTGTAGTCTAGACTGGCCATGGAAGTTTTCAGGTTGCTGAAGAATAGCCTTTAAGAATGAATAGCATTTAGAAAGGCGTTAGGATCGGGAAGGCATTCCAGAGGGAAGGTGTAGTGGGGACAAAGACAATGAAGTGGAATATTCCTTGCTTGTTTAGGCCAGTTAGAGCTGCAGAAGAAATTTCATACAGCAGGTATGTTTGGAAGTCTCTTGAGGCCAGATAGTAGAGAAGTTTAACTTTGTGCCTAAATGTTTAAACTTTATGACATGTGCAATTTTTTTTTGATAGAGGGAGTTTTATTTCATATAACTTTATGCTTGTTTTTTTTTTTCCAGTGGAAAGTGAAGTCTTTCTACTTTTTAAACTTTCTCTGTTATAAACATATATATGGCTTTTAGCAATATCCTAGCTACTGGTATCAATTCATCAGAAATTAATAAAAACTAATTTTGTTAGCTGTTGTCCTGAACAAAGTGAACTCTAATCTTACAGGAAAGCTAACATGTCAAAGTAGTTGAGAGCATTCACTTTATGGTTACCATATACATTACAATAGGAGACTGGAATAATCATAAAGGTTTCATTGATAGAAACAGATACTGGGCATTGAAGGGTTTATTGAGTACTACTCTTCCTCTTCCTCAGGTATTAGGAACAACAGACCTGATAAAATATGGACCCAACTTCTCAGGAGTTTTCAATCTAGTCGACAAGGTATGCTGTTGTATGTAGTATGGTAAGTGACAGGTATCCCATAAGAGGGACATATGAGAATGGCCCAGAAGGTGTTTTGGAAAAGCACTAGGAGCTGAGCTTGGATTGGGGCAAGAACTTTACTAGTATATGAGATAAGAAAATACCAGAAAATATCTGGGGAGGTGTTCACACTGTAAATATTTGTACCCTACCTAGATTTTGATACAGCCCTGGGGTCAAGACAAGAAGCCTTCCTTCCAATCCACTAAGAATCACTGAATTTAGCCTGGAAAAAGGAAATAATATGAAAAAAAGTCTGTATTTTAGAAATATCTGTGCAAAATGGGCGAATAGAAATAGTAAATAGTAAAACAGTAAAATTAGCTAAGATTTGCCTTAATTGTATAGATGAAGGTTATATTCTTTCCTGTTATATTGATGCTTTTAGGCATCAATATCATTCTGACTTTTTCAATACGAATGATAGGTAGGTAAAGGTAGGAAAAACACCAGTAAATTCCCAAAATGGTTAAAGCACAAAAACTTTTAATCTATACATTAGAAAACATTAGGGCTGCTGCCTGGCTCACACTACCTTCCTGATAGACCATGTCTGAGCTAACACAGTTACCCTTGGGAAGCTCTGTCTTCTACTCTCATTGTGCCAGGGAATATAAATGGAAGATACTATCTTCTTATGTAATCTGCCTCCCTGGACACAGGATTGGTTTAAAAGTGTGCATGTAGCTGAGCCTGAATTAATCTACCTTTTCCCCATTATTCCTCCAGAGCCTTATTTTTTTTAAACTTTATTTATTAATTAAATAAATGGGGGGGGTAGGAACAGAGAGAAAGAAATAATCCCAAGTGGGTACCGTACTATCAGCATAGAGTGCCATGTGGGGCTCGATCCCACAAACCATGAGATTATGACCTGAGCTGAGAACAAGAGTTGGAAACTGACTGAGCCACCCTGGCACCTCTACTCTTCCAGTACTTGAAAGAGAAGCTGAAATGTAGAGACCTCTTAATTTGTCAATAAACAGTGTTGTGTAGTGTAAGCCCAAAATAGTGGACTGCCTATTCTGAGGTTCCTATCATTGCTTCAGAAAATGATGGTAGTAGTTTTGAAGTTAATATATATTAGTATTAGATAAATCTTTAGGGTTTGAAATACAAATGCCTTATTTTTTTTCTATGCATAAATTGAGTCATACAGTGAACATATTTTTGTTCAGCAACTCTTATGGGTATGAGGTGCATTTGTAGGTGTACATGCGATACATAGAATGAGATTCACTTCATGACTTTAAAGTCAATTTTTGCTAAAGTACTTTTAGGAATGATGATTACTCCTCATTCTCCCACTGTGACAGCACTTCAGGCTCTGTTCATATTCTCTATGCTCTACCATTTGCATTATAAAAAGGAACACATATCAAACATATAAGTTCTTATGAAATTATTTTGTGCCATTTTGCACAAATGAGTGTGTTTATATATTACTGGGCTAACAATCTCTATGTTAATAGGTAACATTATCTCTGAAGAATGGAGCCCATCCTGTCCACATTACAGTTAATTGTATTTGATTTTTTCACTTATATTAGGGTGATAAACTGTTAATTACCAATGTTACAAAAATATCTTTATAGAAAAAAATCAGTCTCTGATTATTCTTGCAAGACACTTTACTTCGTAGCCACCAGCCAATTACTTTAAAACTTATATTAAGACCAATTAGATGAAAAATTTTTTAAAAAGGCCTCATGATTTTTTTTTCTTTCACAGCCATAATAAGGGTGGGACATTTATCAATAAGCATAAATTGTCACATGGTTTGTACAGAGCAGTTTTCATAGATGAACATAGAAAAGCAAAACATATTAATTCTAAATATTAGAATTATTCATCCCTGATTTGATATGAGTTTGTATAGATTTAAGAACATATAATTTGTGATAGTGGATAGTGCCCTTTTTTGAGGGTAATATTCACAAAAATCCTTAGAGACTTTGGAAACTCAACGAGCTAGACAGCTAGAAAACACAGGCAAGCGCCTACATGGTCAAGGTTTTCCCAACTGCACAGGTATGCCAGCCCTTGTTACCCCTCTGGTGTGGGCTGTGATGCTCCTGTATACCTCTCCTTTAATTAGATAAACAAAACAGGCAAGGACTGCTTGTGATGTGCACTGTAGGGAAAAAGCACATTAAGTACATCAGTGTGCTCCATAAAAGAATTAGAGCAATGATGTTTAAGGGAGAGCGTGGTATCAAACACATCAAAATTTTTATTCAGGGATGTGCTTAAAGGCAAATATGCTACGAAAAGAAAAATAAAGCATCGTCATGTGTATTTTACATCAGTGCCACACTCGTAATAAAATTATGGCATATTTTGTGACTCTTCATTGTATCAGAAATGTACGAAGAGTAATCACTGTGCTGGTTGACCCAGTCTTTCTTTTCTTTCTTTCTGTGTGTGTGTGTGTGTGTGTGTGTGTGTGTGTGTGTGTGAGTCTATCAAGGTTTTGCTCTCAATCTCATGAAGGACAAAATGTAATCAAGCTTAGAAGTTTGTGCACATCTTTCACAGCTGTCAGAAGGGGAAAACGTTAAGTTCTGCTCAGGAAAAATGATGTTCTTATAGACTAATGTATATTTATGTTTGTTAAAGTAGTACTACATATATGGTAATTAATCGAATAATATAAAGGACTTATGGAGAAAGCAGTAGTATGAAACCATAATCCTATTTACCTTAAGTCTCACCTCGTAGTTTTATTTTTGTTACTGGCTATAGCCATAATTATATTAAATGTACTTATACTTCTAATTCACCTCCTGTAGACTATATATTTATGAAAAACAAGAAAGCACCTTATGCAAATTTTCCTTCCTCTGAATTCTCCAGATGTTGGATACTTACATTACTAATTTATTTGTTTTATGGGAGCTTCTATATCTCCTTTCCTTTCTCCCCCTCCCCCTCCCTCCCTCCCTCCCTCCCTCTGTCTCTCTCTGTCTCTTTCTCTATTCAGGTACAATATAGTGATTCAACATTTCCATACATCACCTTGTGTACATCACAATAATTGCAGTTCTTAATCCACATCACCTATACCACCAATCCCTCCATGCACCTCACCTCTGGTAACCACCAGTTTGTTCTCAGTAGTTAAAGGTCTGTTTCTTGACCTCTCTCTCTTTCTCATTTGTTTTTCTTTTGTTCTTTTGTTTTGTTTCTTAAGTTACAGATGTGAATGAAATCATATGGTATTTGTCGTTCTCTGACTAATTTATTTCACTTAGCAATAATGGTCTCTAGCTCCATCCATGTCATTGCAAATGGCAAGATTTCATTATTTTTTATGGTTGAATAATATATATATCACATCTTCTTTAGCCATTCATTTATCAATGGATATTTGGGTTGCTTCCATAATTTGGCTACTGTAAATAATTCTGTTATTAAAATAAGGGTACCTATATCCCATTGAATTAGTGTTTCTATATTTTTCGGGTAAATACACCATAGTGCAATTACTAGATCATAGGGTAATTCTATTTTTTGAGGAAATTCTATACTGTTTTACAAAGTGGCTGTACCAGTTTTCATTCCTACCAATAGTGCATGAGGATTCCTTTTTCTCCACATCCTCATCAATACTTGTGTTTTTGATTTTAGCTCTTCTGACAGGTGTGAGGTGATATCTCATTGTGGTTTTGATTTGCATTTCCCTGATGATGAGTGGTATTGAGCATCTTTCATGTGCCTGTTGGCTATATGGATTTCTTCTTTGGAGAAATGTCTATTCATGTCTTCTGCCCATTTTTTAAGTTGGATTATTTGTTTTTTTAGGTGTTGATTTGTGTAGCTTCCTTATGTATTTTTGATACTAACCTTTTCTCAGATATGCCATTTGCAAATATTGTCTCCTGTTCAGCTCTTGTAACTTTAACTTTCTTTAATGTTTATTTATTTTTGAGACACAGATCACGAGTGTAAGAAGGGCAGAGAAAAAGGAAGACGCAGAATCCGAAACAGGCTCCAGGGTCTGAGCTGTCAGCAAAGAGCCTGATGCAGGGCTCGAACCCAGAAACTGTGAGATAATGACCTGGACTGAAGTGGGATGCTTAACTGACTGAGCCACCCAGGCGCCCCTGTAACTTTAAGTTGTAAAAATTGTTTATTTGTTTTGAAAGAGACAGAATGCACGAGCAGAGGAAGAGCAGAGAGAAAGGGAGAGAGAGAATCCCAAGCAGGGATTTGATCCTACGAACTGCAAGATTATGACCTGTGCCAAAATCAAGAGACACTCAAGTGACTGAGCCACCCAGGCACCCCAGCTTCTGTAACTTTACATACACTTAGAACCCCATTTTCTGTTCCATCAACTACAAGCAGTGAGTACTTCTAGTCACTTCCCCCCTTTTTCTCCCTAAAGGGGAAAATAGCTATACTTATTTCTATCTTATTTCCTATCTTTCCATATCATTCCTTCTGATAGCTATACTTTTATTTTTACTATTAAAAATAGTTTCAATTTTACATTTATTTTACAACTGCAATTACATCTTCTATGTTTGTTTATAGGTATACATGACAATAAATATACTTACCTTTTATGGTATGGTCATCTAGCTTACTGGAATTCAACACCCACCAGTGGCATCAGGCATCATTTTGTGGGCAAATTTTATGACCGTACCAGTATGCACAGCTGAATTTCATCCTTATTTATTTGTTAATTTTAAAAGTTGAAACTGATAGATTATAATTATAGTATGATGATTATTTAAATGTTTTCAGTATCAGACAGTATAGTGACCAATATTATAACCAATTAGATTGACTCATTTCTTCCCAGTGTGTGATGTTGTGCTATTGGCCTTTGTCATTCTGCTCTCACATTTTGCCCATTAAACAAATGTTAACGATGATGAGGTGATGTGCTTGGCTTATGAATAATATTGACATAAATGATTGTCATAACTGTCATAAACTCTGCTTTAGTGGATAAGTACTAATAAATGAGAAGTAATTTGGATAAACCTCATCAAGTTAGGGATAATTTTAATTAAAAAGAAGATAAGGAATGAAAGCAATTTCAGAAAAAAAGTACATGAGTACTAATGAAATATGCAGAAATATCAGCCACATTTTGGGCCAAATGAAAGTCCTCCAAGAATCTCCAGGTTAAGAAACTTTGCATGAAGAGACACACATGTTAACTGTAGCAAAATGAATGTTGGCTGTTGTTTCTAATAATATTATTTTCCAGATACCATTATTCTTCCTGAAAAGGGCTCTGAACAAATGATAGTCACTGTGGGTGCTCTCTTATAGAAAGATAATTTTCTGTTTTAAAAATTATTTTGGGGGCGCCTGAGTGGCTCAGTCGGTAAAGGGTCAGACTTCAGCTCAGGTCCTGATCTCGTGGTTCATGAGTTCTAGTCCTGCATCGGGCTCTGTGCTGACAGCTCAGAGCCTGGAGCCTGCTTCAGATTATGTCTCCCTCTCTCTCTGCCCCTCCTCTGTCCCTCTCTCTCTCTCTCTCTCTGTCAAAAATAAATAAAAACATTAAAAAAATTAAAAAAATATTTTGAAATATTATGGTAGGATATACATCATCAGTAGAATGTTGTAGAACCTATTATGATGTAAGCATGGGCATGGACACTTGTATGGTTTCCAGTTTTTGGTTTCTATGAATAGTGATGCTATAAATATTTGTATACAAATCTTTGTTTTTTAATATGTGTTTGTGATTCTTTGGTGTATGTACCTAGTAATGGAATAATTGAGTTGTATGATGACTATATATTTATTTTTTTAAAAAGAAACTGACAAACTATCTCAAAGTGGCTATCCCATTTTATATTCCCACCAGCAATGGGTGAGGGTTTCACATCTCTGACTGTACTTGGTATTGTCAGTCTTTTGGATTATAACCATTCTATTGTATATACAGTGGTATGTTATTGCACTTTTAGTTTGTATTTCCCTAACTATGTGTTTTCCCATGATTAAAAGTCATTTATAAACCTTCCTTGGTGAACTGTCAACTCAAATCTTCTGTTCATTTTCATCGAATTGTAGAAGATTTTTGTATATTGTGGGTATACAAATCAGATATATCAGATATCTGTCTATCTATCTATATCAGATATATAATTTGGAAATAATTTCTCCCACTTAGCAAATTTATTTTTGAAATGATGCTTTCAAAAGTCTTTAATTTTATTCAAATACAATTTATAATTTTTTTCTTGTAGGTATTATGCATATACCTCCATATGAACAATTTCACGGTGTTGAATGATGCCCATTAATAAACTAATAAAAAGTAACATTATTAAATTCTTTAGAGAGGAGAGTCTGAAGCTAATTCAATTTCCTAATTGTGAGATCTTGGATACATTTACATTATCATTTTTGCTTCAGTTTATTCATGTAATCAAAGAATAGTAATAGTTAAAACTCAGATACTGTTTATGGCAATTAAATAACACATTAAAGTACAAAATACACATTAAAGCAAAACACCTTAGAATAATGTCTGACATTTAATAAGTGTTCAATAAACATTACCTAGTATATTCCTTTCTTAGGATAACTATTAATAAAGTACCACAAACTGGGTGGTTGAAAACAACAGATTTATTTTTTCTCCCAGTTCCAAAGACTAGATATCTGAAATCAAATTACTGTCAGGGCCATTCTCTCTCTTAAGAGAAGAACCTTGCATGCCTTTCCTTTAGCTTCTGGTGTAGCTAAAGGAATTCTCGATGTTCATAGGAATTCTCGATGTTCCTTGTCTTGTAGGTGTATCACAGCAATCTTTACCTCTGTTGTCACATGGCATACTGTGCATGTGTGTGTGTGTGTGTGTGTGTGTGTGTGTGTTCTCCACTTCCTATGAGGATTCACTTTAATGACTTCATCTTAAGTTGATTATATCTGTAAAGACCTTATTTCTAAATAAGGTGGCGTTCACAGTTACGAGGAGTTAGAACATATCGTTTGGAGTGACATAATAGAGCTTAACATTATTTTGATATTAATGACCTTAAATTAAGAATCTTTGCTCTAAATGCAAAATCAGTTAACTCTTAGGACAAGTGAGACTGTCGAAATCAGCACAATACAATCCTGTTGTTCAGGCTTTTCATGAGAAGTCTATACTGAAGTATCTTTAGACTTGCAACCCTTGACTTCTGCTGAGGGTGTGGCAAAAAACAGTGGTTAATGGTTGAATCTGTAATAAGAATATTATTACGGATGTTGTACATACATCACAGAAACATCTTTTTGATTATCACAGAAAGAAATCTTTTTATCTTTGACTAATAGTAAATGACAGCTTTATCTTGAAATCTGATGCTTGAATCTTAGACCCCATCAATTAAAGAAATTTTATGATTTTTTCTATTTTCTTTGACTACTGAGAAATTCAGTTAATTTTTTTCTTCTCTAGCAGATTGTGGCATGATCATTTGTGTATTTGTTTTAGTATCTGTCTACGTTTTACTTTTCCCTCAAGCACCCAAGTATTCATTCTGTCTCTTTGTATTGTACACATTTTCTGTCACTACTTCAGAAATTTTGTAAAATGAAGTAAGGCTGGTATGCATCAATCAATTACTAAAAAATAGTCACTTCAAACCTGTAATAATTTATTCATTCTTTAGAGAGTCAACCCATTCAAATTTGTAGTGAAGGGTTGGTCTTTGAAATTCCGTGTCTTCCTTAGAATGCTGTGCCCTCTTCATGGGGACAAGGAAGAGCACAGGGGCCATACTGGAGAAAGGCAAGTATTCTGAAGTGGACTAATCTGAGATGGAGGATTGCCTGTAGGTGACGTTGCAAAGGATCGAACAATGAGTTCATGAGTTCATATAACGAAAAAATCGCAAACAGTCTTATAAGGATTTTTGTAGTTTATTCCGCAAGCAACTAATAGGTACTAAATTTTTCTTCGCTACTGAAAAAGTAATGAGTTTTAACAGCATATGTCCAGTGCTGCTTTAAAAGTTGACATTAAACAAGGTGCTAGAGGCAAAGATACTCATTCTGAAATTGTTGCGATAATTTAGTCTAAAGGTGAAAATCGTAATTAGGTCCCTGACAGTGAGAATAGTGAAGATTTATGAGAAACAAGTGAATACTTGTTACCTGGATACACTAGTCAGTCAGGTGTAAGGTTGAAAAGTAGGAGTCTGCAAAAAGAAAACTGTATCTAGAATAACTCTGAAGTGTGCCCCTTGAGTTTTAACTTTAAATCAGAGAGAATATACAGGAAATTGAATATGATTGAGTGAAATTTTTTGATTTTTTGAACTCCTGGGTTATAGGCAAATTTCTTTTGCCCATGGAAAGTATTTTCTTTCTGAAGAGCTAGAGAAGATGTTAAGAAATGGAAACTTAACTCTTCTCCTTCTTGTCATATATTCTGAATTCTTACCCATTACCTCCTCCAATTGCAAGCATCTGCTGAGGTTTTAGGCTGATGGAGGGAGGGTTATGATTAAGAACTCAGGCTCTGTGAAAAACTGACCTGGAGAGCGGATGAAGAATTCTTCACATTTTGGACGGGCAAGAGTCCAGGGACCAACAATAGAGAGATTTGGGGCAAGGATCAGAACATGGAAAACTTCAGGGTAAAGCTAGATTGTGAGAAATTATTTTTCTCTGGACAAAAAGACAATGCCTATTTGTTCGAACTGATTGCATCTCCCTTGTCCCCAAGAAGAAGAGGAAACAAAGAAGAGGCGGGTAGAATTCTCTCTGTCCTTAATGCTTCCTCCTCATGCCCCAATAGGGAGCTAATATTTTTCATCATGTATGTTGAAAAATCACAAAACACACTACTGTGTAGCTGATGTACCTGCTACCCACCAAGCAGACAAAATAATAAAATGTGCTCACAGCGATCATTAGACAGAAAGGAAAGGTGCAGTGAAATATTTGGAATAGCTTCTAATGAACTTGAGCTGCTGAAGACAGAGGGAACTTGAAATAAAAATAGAAAGATTATTTAATAATATTAAAAAATTTCAAAAGTTAGAGTTTTGATAAGACAAATGAAAATTAACTTAGCTGTGGGGGGAAGAAAGAGGTAGCCAAAGATATACAAGATCAAGGAAGCGAAAGGAAAACTCTCTGTCAATACAGAAGAGAATAAAACCATTATGAGAAAACAACTTCTGTAGATGTGTGGCCACAGAAGTAGGTTAAAGATGAGTTTCCTCAGTCAAGTCCTCCTCATTGGCAGAAAAACCCTCAAATCTAGGTTTAGTACTTGATAGATACCAATAAAAGTGAAACAGAATTCAATGGGGAACATTCCAACACAGAGTGAGGCAGAAAAAAAAATTAACTAGTCCAAATAATTAACTGCTTTTCATGGATAACAAGTTTCACAATTATAGACTGGCAATTCTAGTAAGCTCATCCAAATAATTGTTTGCCCTAAAACTGTCCCCACATACTTGACCTAACAGTCCCAAATAACTTGTTTGCATCAGTGTTCATAGACTCTCACCTATCTCCATTGCTAGGTAGAAAGGAGTACTACTATAGCAAAAATAAATACAATACAATACAATACATTACAATACAATACAATGCAATGCAATAAATTTTTTAAGAATTAAAACCAAGTTTAAATTTGAGCTATGACTCTGTCACTTTGTGTGAAAGGTGAGCTTGATTAGTGTTCAATAGGTACTGGTAAAAATTCTGCATCACTGTTTTTTGATTCTTCATGAAGGATATCTTTTAATCCTAGGTTTTGAGTTCTATAATCATCTGTTCTCCACTTCTGTTTTGTAGACACTGAATTAAAAGTGCCTCCAGAATAGATTTCAGGAGATAATTAGGATCTGGAGATAATTTTGGAATTATGAACATTTAGGAGTCACTAAAAATTAAGGGAGTAAATAACTTCTCCCAGGAAGAGCACGAAGAATAGGTAAAATGACAGATATAATAGAAATGATCATCAGAGATAGAAGGAGTAAGACATTTCATTCAATTTCTGGTCTCAACGCTGTGTCTATGTCTTCTCACCTCCTAAGGCTTTCAGCTTCATGGAAAATAGAGTCACAGAAGCAGTGGTAGAGGATTTATTTTCTTCCTGATAGAGTCTGGACGAGTCCTACCTTAGCCCCTGCTTTTCAGTAGTGTTGTCAGGTCCAAGTCCCTGACTTCTGGAACCATTCTATTAACTCACTCTTCTGCAGAAGATGGGCGACACTCTGCAGACTTTCAGACTCGCACTAAGCAAGTCAAGAGTTTCAGCCTTGCTCACCCACTTTGGATTTTGTTCTTGCTTCATTATGTTTGTGCTCCGTAAAGATGTTTATTTTACTTTTTAAAAATGACTTTAAGCTTTTTTTTTTCCATTTTCATACACCATTTTCTGAAGCAGCAGTAAAATTTAAAGCTTAAAAATCCAAAACGTCTTAATAAGAAAATCATAAATTTTTTTTAGAACATGAGGAGATCTTAACTATTAAATGTGTTGTTACAACAGATGGGAGGTTAGCAAAATTCCTGCGATTTAATTACATCACGAATGGAAATTTGACATCAAGAGGGTACTGAAACATGGGGAGGGTGTTTAACAAGTTCCCCCACCATACACACACAAATTATGTTACTCATTTGTCTGAGATCCAAACCAAATATCCTGATTTCTTCTTTTGCTTATTTTAATTCACCATACTGACTTCCACATAGAGTTGGAAGCAGGAAAAAAAAAAAAAAAGTAAAAGTTAAATAGATTAAGTGAAATCCTTTCTTCTAAGCTCAACTCAAGAACCTGGAGAAAATTATTTCTCTTTTAGCCAAGCAAGGTTTCAACATTGTAAGTAGCAACTCTATTATATATTAAAGCTTCTCTATGCTTCTCTGGTATGATTCAAGGATATGCCATAAATAATAAAATGATATATAGATTACAGTGCACTCCATCTCCATGGTGGGGGGTGGGGGATGGGGAGGGGAGAAATTAGAAATGATCTCTCACTGTATACCAACAAAATGTCCTTTTTTGCCTTGTACAGCAGTGTGATTGATGGCCCTGTGTAATATTGAAAACAGAAAACTGGCTCATTCTAAGATCACAGACAAGGGTTAAGATCTCCTGGGACCCCTTATTACTGGTTTGTTTTGTGACCCTGGCAAAGCACGTAAATCCGTTATTTAAGTGCTTCTACAGGTCTGTATCTTGATAAGGTTGCCTCAACTTAGTTCCTCTATTCCTTTTACTTATTCATTTTGTATTCTTTTCATCCTGCTTTCTGCTTTTGGAGAAGAGTAGATTTGGATGCTTTTAACCACTTCATTCTCTACGCTGTACTTCAAGTTCTGCGAAGTGCAATTGATAGCCTTCCAGAGCAAACTTTTCCTAGGGAAATGAGTGACTTTTCATGCTCTTTGAAATTAACATTTGGAAATCAGGAAGAAGGGAAAGGAAACTGGATTCTTAGCCTCTATGTAATAATGAGTTCCTTGCTATAAACCAAATGAGTTAATTGCATCCATAGGAACAATTTAATTTAATTTAACTCAAATGTGAACAGAGAGATGTCTGAAGGCATCAGATCACACCTGGAAAGGAAAAAGTTGTAATCTTCCTCATTAAGCTAAATGAGGAAATGGCCCTTTTTTTTTTTTTTAATTTTATTTTTGGGACAGAGAGAGACAGAGCATGAACGGGGGAGGGGCAGAGAGAGAGGGAGGCACAGAATCAGAAACAGGCTCCAGGCTCCGAGCCATCAGCCCAGAGCCTGACGCGGGGCTCGAACTCATGGACCGCGAGATCGTGACCTGGCTGAAGTCGGACGCTTAACCGACTGCGCCACCCAGGCGCCCCGGAAATGGCCCATTTTAAGAATGACTTGTGATGCCTTCAGCAATATGACCCAAATTTTCTTTTCAAAATAATCTGCAATGTAAAATCACTGATTCATCTTCGTTTTGTTTATAGTTGAAAGTCTAGATTATATTAAATATGTAAAGTTGGGCCAAGTTTTTAAAATGTGACATTATCCACTAAACTATTGGTATTTGATATATAAACAACTAACGAAGTGTGTAAAAATGTGCATCATATGCTATCAATAATCATTTTAAAGAGTTGCATACAAAGAACTTCCACAATTATTACATGTTTTTACTCCTAGAGCCAACACTGGGAAAAGTAAGGATTTTCATATCATTTTACCAATAAAAAAACATGAAACAGAAAAAAGTTAAGCAGTTTTATTTAAGTCAATTACTAAAGCATTGTAGAAAGAAGCATGTGCATGAAAAGGAGGAGTTCACAGGTTGAAAATATTGGGAGGGAAGAACTTTTTTCCCCCTGCTTAATGAGATAAAGGTCAGAACCTTCACTGGCAAAGGGGTCTGACAAGTGTACTGGAAAAGTCATCATCATTGGGTTGGGTAGCTCACAGGTTGTCTTCTCATCTGGGAGAAAGGGAAAGGTAAGGAAATACCAGCGACAACCTTATGATTCTAAATACCTTGGTTTTTGACCTGAAAATATGGAACTTTCTCTTGAGGGTGACTAGTTCTTTAAATTGTTCAATTTCCCTCCCTCCCTCAAATTTCCATGGAACCGTTTGAAATTCTTCAACATGTTGTGATTTTTAATTGATATGCTCTTATATATCTTTGTGGTTTAGCCTTGTCACTAATTATGGAATATGAATTCTTCAAATATCCAGGTAGAATGAAGGGTTTGGATTCACAGCAGGTTGAAAAATATTATGTAAGCTGCAGTGTCATATGCTTGCTCAGTGGTCAGACTAAATATCACAATGAGGCCAGAATTTTATTGATTTATTTTTGCCTATTTGTTTTATTTTTATTTTTTTAAATAAAAGCATCAGGGGCGCTTGGATGGCTCAGTTGGTTAAGCGACCAACTTCAGCTCAGGTCATGATCTTGCAGTTCACGAGTTTGAGCCTCATGTCAGACTCTGCTGACAGCTCAGAGCCTGGAGCCTGCTTTAGATTATGTGTCTCCCTCTCCCTCTGCCCCTTCCCTGCTCATGCTCTCTCTCTCTCTCTCTCTCTCTCTCTCTCTCTCTCTCAAAAATACAGTAAACATTTAAAAAGTTAAAAATATAAAGGCATTATATTTATGTATATAGGTACGTGTAATATTCATATATGTAATTTGTATTTATCCAAGATGTTTCTTTCTCTCTCTCTCTCTCTCTGTGTCACACACACACACACACACACACACACTCCAGGTCTTAACAGCATTACATTGCTCACTGTCCTTGAAAAGATAAATGGATAACTTATAACCGTAATTATACATACTCACTGGTGTAATGAAGAGAATTAGAAAATGTGTACACAATAACAGTGCAGGAGAGAGGAATCATAATTGGCAACTATTAATCTAATAGAGAGAAAAAGGGACGGCTGGAATAATTAACACATGCCACACAGAGTGATCGTTTATGATAAGGATGACTGAAAAGACAGCAGCATTACTTAGATTTCCCCACTGGCAAAGAAAGCCAGAGTAAAAACAAAATGAATCTTTGACCCAGACAGCAAGCCATCATGTGTACTCAGCTGTGGTGAAAGTAGCCTCTTTAGGAATTCATTTGGTAATTTTCTTTTAACCCCTGCGTTTACAACTAGAGAATCCCATATTCTTGCTTCTTTTCCTAAAATTTGATCAGCAGCACACTTACGAAAATAACACAAATTATATTTAAAACAATTTTGACCTTAAACATCAAAAGAACCACTTATTTTACCAGCAAAATGAACGTATTCAGAGTCGCAGAAGAATTACAATTCAGGGCATGCCAGCTATGGTAAACCATAGGCAAGTCTGGAGGAAGAAAAGAGGAATTTTATTTTACAGAGGAAAAGGAGAAACTTGGGAGGGGCTTGGAATAAGTCTGTTGGAGGAAAGTGGGAGTTCAAGGTGGTGATATTGGCTGAGTTGTGGCAGTTTCTCATTGGCTGGGCTGTTGCTGGGAAAGAAGAAAGTCTTTCCTTTTGCTGGGGTAGTGTAATGAACTTCCTCCTGCCTAAGAACATGAAATAAACATCTATGGTAAGTTTGTGCATGACAGCTCCCTCTTCATGGCTTTACAACTCCATTTTATTTTATTTTTTCATTAAAAAATTATTTTAAATGACTCATGGACAAATCATGCATCATTCATCATTAATGGAGAGATTAAATCTACTCACATAGCATATATACAGGGACATAACATAAATGTGAAAAAAGGCCTCACATGGCTGAGATAGTGATCATTTGCTTATCATTTTGACATTCTCTCTACATATAAGTAAACCATTATAATCGAATGAAATTCAGGTGATTTTTGAGTTTTATTTATTTCCAGTTTATTATTTTCAATAAAAATTGCAGGTGTCATGAAAAATATAAGACAGGCTTGAGGCAAGCATTTTTAGAAGGCTTTTAAGCTAGTCTCATGAAAAAAAGCAATCCATATGAGTCATTAGATGAGAAATAGTGAAATATATCTTTAAAACTCTTCTGCTTTTTATATTTTTTCTTAAGTAATATTAAAATGCCTAATGGATATTTCCCATTGCATCCTTATGTTGTCTCCAGTATTTCTTTCCAAGAATCAATTTATGAACATGGAAAACTAGGAACATTCAATTTAAAAAAAGTTCTTGTTATCTGAAAATGACTTTTAATTCCTATGTTGTTAAAAAAACACCACTACATTTTGATTTTTGTATTTACTTGCATAATATTGTGAAATTCAAAGAGAGCAAGTACTATTAGTTGCTTTGAAATTTCTAATCAGTCTGGCTCCACAACTAATCATGAACTATTTTACAAGGGAAATTAAAATAGGAGATCCAAAAGCAGGGTACTCTTCATTTTTTGACTTAAAATATATCTACTTTGGTAATGCTTATATTTGTTTTCTCATAATGCCTTACCAATTTATTTATGTGTTTACCCTGTCTTGTACTTAACTGCTGTACATTTGTCCCACCAGCCTCAGTAACCTCTTTCCCAGATTGTTTAATCTTACACCCCTTATCCAAATTATTTTCTCTTTCATATCCATGGATGATAGAATATTGCATTTAAATCCATGTGGTGTAAATAAAGTGGATATATTAAACATGCTTGTGTATTTTATTTTATCATTTCCAATGGAAAAAAATGGACTGCTGAATTAAGTTCAAACACTTTATTTCTCCTAAGAAGCGAAATTTTTCATTTATATCTTGCATACCCACTCTTCAGCATAAATGCTTCCCTCTGGATACACTGCATTCTATGCTGTTTTCCTGTATAAAATCCACTGATTACAGCTTTCCTGTGTTAATCTGTGAAAATTCTACAAATTCTTCAATGCCTATCCGAATACCATTGATTCATACGGACTGTCCTTACTTCACCCCAACACAATGTCACAGCAGTTTTACTCATCTCACTCTAACGCTGTTTTCCTGTATAATCATCTTGAAACTTTTAATACTTTGGTTTTGTGTTTCTTGTTTTTGGTTTTTTTTTTTTTTTTACCTGTTGTTCTTCTCAGTTTGTTTGGTTTTATCCCCTTTAAGATATTCTATTCTTTTTATTTTTAAGAGGTATAAGCAAGGCCTTGACCACATGCATCCTGTTTCTTATTTCTAAAGCAGAATTAATAATAATAATCATAATTTATTGAACATTTCTTATAAGGTAGATACTGTGGTAAATATATACATTATCTCTTTTACTCTCTACAAAAATCCTGCAAAATCATTACTATTATTTCTATTTTATAATAAACAATCTTCCCAAAGTTTTGATTCAGGATTGAAACTCAGGTCTTTTTGACTTCAATGTTCCTAATATTAACTACTATGTTACATTTCCCTGCCTATACTACAGATTCTAAATTGAAATATAATAGTTTATATATTATGTAATTATTTTCAAATTGGGTGTAATAGCCAATAACATTACTTATACAAATTTTCAAATATTCCTTATATATAAATAAATGTAGGCAGCAAATAACCTTTTAAAAGACTATGGGGCACCTGCGTGGATCAGCTGGTTGAGCGTCGTCTGACTTCAACTCAAGTCATGATTTCACGGCTCGGGAGTTTGAGTCCCACGTCGGGCTCTGTGTTGACAGCACAGAGCCTGGAGTCTGCTTCGGATTCTGTGTCCCTCTCTCTCTCTGCACCTCCCTTGCTCATTCTCTGTCTCTCTTTCTCTCAAGAATAAATAAAACATTAAAAAAGAAATTTAAGAGTTGCACGATGGCTATGGGCCCATCAGAGAACTGAGGTCATGGAGTAAACTGCCTAATCAAAATTTGGAGAGTCACCCATTTCTACGGAGTTGTAGCTAAGAGTTGCTCATATGAGAGAGAAAACACTGCATCCACAAACAGGTAGGAGCATTTATGTAATTTTGATCAAATGTGGACTTGTCTGAGAATGAGAAACACCTAGGGGCTATAGTCTTAGCAACCATGTCTATACACACACACACACACACACACACACACACATACACACACACCACATGCAAACTTCTGTGAGCTTTCTCTACAGGAACTCCATCGGGTTCTCACGGTAAAGACTGAGCAAGATTCCCTCCTGGCCCTGACAGGGACAGGGAAGAGTGACCATTATAAAATATGCCAAGAGGCTTCTTCGTATGAAACCTGCACTCTCCAGTTAATGGGAATTGCCAAGAACTCAATGTTGAAAACTTGTGCCAGCTGGGAGAAAGATTTTCTTCCCCATTCAAATCCTCTCTAACTTTCCTGAGTCACTTACAAAGCCGGGCAGGAGCATAGTTAGCAGAAGACAGGGCTTTAAGACAATAGATTGCAGCCAGGAAAAATAGTAAGGAAATATATATATATAAACAAACAAAAGAAAAAACAAACAAACAACTTATAAAACTAGAGAAAAGGTAAGAAACACTAGTGAAGGCCACAGTCTTGAAATACAGACTCACTAATAGACAGACATTTAATTGCAAAATTATAGAATAGTTGTGTAGAAATGAGTAATGGGAAACCTTACTAAAATGGTTTCAGCAGCAGGGGGAACCCTCACACCTTACCACTAGTAGTCGATCGCAGACCCAACAGGAAGAGACTGACTTGACCTTGCATGTGGATGATTACTATTCTAGCTAGAGAAAAAGATGTATTCCTTATCTCCCTCTACCCCCAGCCCTCCACCGGACAACAGCTCAGCCAATGAAAAGCCCTATATACCCAGTTTACTCCAACGAACTTTCAGTTTATAACATTCTTCCCAACTTACACTTTTCTCCTTAAAAAGTGTACCTTCCTGGGGCGCTTGGGTGTCTGACTTCGGCTCAGGTCATGATCTCACGGTTTGTGGGTTCGAGCCCCGTGTCGGGCTCTGTGCTGACAGCTCAGAGCCTGGAGACTGCTTCGGGCTCTGTGTCTCCTTCTCTCTCTGTCCCTCCCCCACTCTCACTTTGTCTCTGTCTCATAAAAATAAATGTAAAAAAACAAATTAAAAAAGAAAAAGTGTACCTTTCTTTGCTTCCCAGACTTGACTCTTGTCTGTCCCAGATTGCCATTCTTTTTTACTCCTTTATAAAGCTATATTTTGTTGGTAAAGTAACTAGCATTTTTTAAATTTTTATTGTTAACATTCTTTTTCCATATACTTTATCACCACCTCATAGAGCTCCAGTGTAATAACAGTGGACTACAAGTGAATGAGATGCAAGACACGGAATGTCTCTGAAGGGCAGTATCTAACGAAACCCAGAGCCAAGAGGAGAGGGAAAAAAATAAATTCAAAATACTAAACTAAAACTATGGAGGGCTTGTAACATTTGGCACCTATAAAAAGAGCAAGTATTAAATACAGTTTAGTTTCTAACTAGAGTAACAAAAGCTTCATACTACTTACTTCAATATATTATGAATTCACAATTATAAAATATTCTATCCAACAATAGGAGAATACACATTCTTATCAAGCTCACATGGATCATCCACCAAGACAGAGCTCATTCTGGGCCATAAAACACATCTCAACAAATTTAAAGAATAAAAACCTTACAAAGTATAAGTTGAAAACAGGAGGGAATTAAATGAAAAGTGTATAACATAAATAAGTTAGAAAGTGCCCAAATATTTAGAAATTAAACAACATATTTCTAAATAGACCACTGATGGAAGACGTCTCCAGATAAATTAAGAAATATTCCAAACTGGGGCATCTGGGTGTCTCGGTTGGCTGAATGTCTGACTTTTGATTTTGCCTCAGGTCATGATCCCAGGGTCATGGGCTCCAGCCCAACATCACTGCTTAAGATTCTTTCTCCCTCTTTCCCTCTTCCTTGCTCACACAATCTCTCTCTTTCAAAAACAAACAAAAAAATAAGAAATATTTCAAACTAAATAAAAATTAAAAAATAAGCCTTATCAATATTTGTAGGATGCAGTTAAATACTAATTAAGAGAAACTTATGCTTGATCTATATATTAGAATGGAAAAAAATAAATGACCCAGATTTCCATCATATAAAATTATAGAAAGATGAATGCATCAAATATAGAGTGAAAGAACTTTGAAAAAGGAAATCAATAGAAAAAATCAACAAAACCAAAAGTTAGGTCTTTGAAAAGATAAATAAAATTGATGAATCTCTAGCCAAAATAACATAGAAAAAAGAGAAAGTATACAAATTGCTAAGACCAGAAATATATGAAAGGTGATCTATATTGGTCCAACAGACATTAAAAATAAGAAAAAATACTATAAATAACACCATGATCACAGACTTGATAACTTAGATGAAATGGGCCAATTCCTTGAAAGACATTTTTGAAAGTTCCTTAAGAAGTTCAACATAGCTTATTATACATCCAGAAATGGTGCTTCAAGGAATTTACCAACTTACTTAAAAACATATATCTTCACAAAAACCTGCATGAGGCACTTTATAGCAGCTTATTTATTACTGAGAAAAAGGGAACCTAGCAAATATCCTCCTATAGATGAACAAATGAATCACAGTGAATTACTACGATGTAATAATATTCATCTAAAAAGGCAATTAAATATCAAATTAAATCATACAAAAACATACATGAGTCTTCAATTCATGTTGCTAAGTGGAAAAAAACAGGCAGAGAATGTTGTATTCTGTATTATTACATTTATATGATATTCTGAAAAATGCAAAGATACAGACTTAGTAAAGAAATCAATGGAAGACAGAAGTTTGAGGAGGAGAGAAGTAGTGAATATATGGAAGTTCAGAAGATTTCTTAGAGAAGTTAAATGATTTTGTATGTTATTGTATTGGTGGATATATGTTGACACAATGCATTTTTCAAAACCCATTAAATTTTAATGCCAAAAGTAAAATTTAATATACAAAATTAAAAAAAAAAACTTTTAGGAAGACAGAGGAAAACAGGATGGGCTTCAGACTCTGAAAAAAAAAAGCGAATTATATTACAGATGTATGAAATAGTCTCATAAAAGTTGAGGGAGGGATAGTTTAAGTAATTTTGGAAATGAGTGGAGCCTATAAGACTAAAAGAAAGAACTTTACATAAGCACTGTACTTTGCCTGCAAAAATTCTGTCCACAATGGGTACGAGTTATCAATTCTGAAACCACTACACATGTACATTGGAATTGAACATTTAAGGAAATGGATCACATATGTGGATACCAGGTTCCTCACTATTAGAGTAGGAGATTAAAAAAAAAAAGGGGATAAGGCTTGAATGAATTAGGGCTACAGACATCAATATAAAGACGTGCTGGTTCGATGTAGTTATAGAAGACACACAAGAGAATGTTAAGAGATAGGGGTATATACATCCAAGTCAGTAGACACACATGTATGTCCTTGTGTCAGTTGAGAGAACTTAGAGCCATGAGACCCTAGTAGCAGTAAACATTCTTTATATCCCGATACTGCTTTCCCCGATTCCCTAATAAAATGAATTATAGGATTTTTGAAGAAAGGGCATATTTTAGGGCTGGGACAGAAAGCATACAAGACACACTTGGGACATATAGTGCCAGAAAGTAAGGAAGTGCTCAAAAATATATACCACAAAGGAGGGACTAAAGAGCCCCCAATGGCCAAAGCCAGAAAATTTTACAGAGCTAAAATATTGCTGGATTATAATTTGCAGTATAAAATAAATATCGACGAGTCCAGGCTGATATAAATAAACAATTGAATATCTAAATGGGTAATAAGAGGCAATTCTCTTTGTAGAAGGCTTTCAAAATATTTATGTAGATACTGCCTGAAATAAGTAGAACATTATTCCCCACTCTCTACATCTGGGCTTTAAATTGTGATTTTTCTACCAATGAATATAGAATGTAAGGGGGAATGTAAATTTACAACGAAAACATCTGTACGTTGGCCAGGTGATCAAGGTTAGCATCAATAGTGATAAGTCATGATAGTGTGTACCCTTGATATAATATGATAAAAATGGTACTTGATCTCTGTTTTCATTCTTTCAAACAAAACATAACTCTAATGTAATCAGGGGGAAAATGTAACACAAACCTAAATGAAGGGAAAATCTATAAAGTACCTGACCAGTATGTTTAAAATCTGTTTAGATCCTTAAAAACAAGGAAAGTCTGGGGCACCTGGGTGGGTCAGTCTGTTAAGCATCCAAGTCTTGATTTTGGTTCAGGTCATGAATCGAGGTTCATGAGTTTAAACCCCACCTTGGGCTCTGCGCTGATAGTGTGGAGCTTGCTTGGGTTTCTCTCTCTCTCCCTCTCTTTCTGTCCCTCGCCCCCCGTCTCTCTCTCTCTCAGTCTCTAAATAGATAAATAAACTTAAAAAAAAAACAAAAACAAAAACAAGAGAAGTCTGAAAAACTGCCGTAGGCAAGAGGAGCTGTACATGAAATTTGGCATGATAGATGAGAATCTATCTACAGAAATGGTACGTTCAGTAAAATTGAAAACATATGAATAAAGTATGGACTTCAGTTAATGACAATCTATGAATATTGGCTCATAATTGAGGCAAATTTATCTTATAAGCTGTTATTAATAGGGGAAAAATTCATATAAGGTGTGTGAGTATTCTCTGTACCATAATGTCAACTTTTATGGAAATCTGAAACTATTCTAAACTCAACAGTATATTTTTAAAAGATAGACGAATGATTTGAATAAGCACTTCCACTGGGAAGATGTATGGATGGCGAGGCAGTACATGCAAAGTTTCTCAAATGCATTTCTCCTTAAGAAAACATAATTACAAACACAATGAAAGACTACCACACACCTGTTGAAATGACTAGAAGTAAAAAGTATAGAAGCACCTGGGTGGCTCAGCCAGTTATGTATTGCACCCTTGATGTCGGTTCAGGTCACGATCTCATGGTTCCTAAGATCAAGCCCAGCATCACGCTCCATGCTGACAGTGCAGAGCCTGCCTGGGATTCTCTCTGTCTCTGTCTCTGTCTCTGTCTCTGTCTCTGTCTCAAAATAAAGAAATAAACATTAAAAACTAAAATTAAAAAGTTTGAACACATCACGTGATAGTGAGGATGTGGACGAACCAGATCTCTCATACACTGCTGGTGGGATTTCAAATGCACAGATTTGTGGGGCGCCTGGGTGGCTCAGTCGGTTGAGCGGCCGACTTCGGCTCAGGTCATGATCTCGCGGTCCGTGAGTTCGAGCCCCACGTCAGGCTCTGTGCTGACAGCTCAGAGCCTGGAGCCTGTTTCAGATTCTGTGTCTCCCTCTGTCTGACCCTCCCCCGTTCATGCTCTGTCTCTCTCTGTCTCAAAAATAAATAAACATTTCAAAAAAAATTTTAAATGCACAGATTTGAAAAGCAGCTTAGAAGTCTCTTAAAAAGTTAATCATTTCCCGACTGATGTGACTATCCCACCCCTAGCTATTCACTCTATCTCTCCTTCAATGGTTATAACCAATATGTGTTAACGAGTAATTCTGAAACCAATCCCTGTCTCTCTCTCTCTCTCTCTCTCTCTCTGCCTCCCCGACACAATTTAAACCATTATCCTATAAGAAGAATTAGTCTATTCAAATAGTTTTGTTACAAGGAGAGTGCACTAATTTTTCTTTCAAAGTCAAGCCTATGATTCCTTCAGGAAAATGTAGATAAATTGTATATAAAGCTAGAAGAAATCTGAGAGATTACTTAGTAAATTCATCTCATTTTATAAGTAGGGATACTTAGAGAAAAGAATATTTAGATGGCCAGTCCTAACTCTCACATGCGGTGACAGTAGAAAAAGAATTAACATCCAGGTTTGCCACTTTCTCTTTTTATACCTTCTAGAATTACCATTGGAATACGATAGTTTATCTACTATATTCATCTCTAAGGAATGTATTGTTTGATCTATGTTTTTGAAATTTCTTCATTTTAAACTATATACTGATTTACAGCTTTACTTTTTCATCCATGTTAAGATGCACTTTAATGCATTTATTACATTTATTTAATTATTTCATAGTGTTCCATAGAGTTTATAGCACAAATAAGGATAAATTCTAATCTTTGAGCAGCTTCTGCTCACACAGTAGGCTAAAGTCTTATTTTTCTGAGGAGAGAGGGATAAGAAATGAGAAGTTAGTACTTGGAAAGGACCTCTTTTTTGGAAGCTGGGAACATCCTTTTGATAAATACAGTATTTCCCATTTCTGACATAAGCACTAACACAAAGAACCTTGTTATACGTCTGATTCACAGACATACATCTTTTTATCTCGCAGAAATATTCCAAGGAATACAAGTGTTGTTTTATAGATATGTTCTTCTGTAAAAGATAAAGCCAAATTAGCTGATAAAGAGCTTTTTCCGGTTTAAACACACAACAGCAGTGTATTAGAGTTTGTGATTCTTCATATTGATCAACATTGGTTTAATCCTACACATCAATGTGAAAAGAACTTAAAGGTGAATATGGGCAAAACATCAGAACAGGATATTCCCAGAGGAGGAAACTGCTCAACAAATTTATAAATATGCCCTAAATGTAATAATAGTCATGAATATGAATATATGATCATGAGACCCTCTTTCATATCCATATGTAAAACAATACAAATGTTAATTATAATTTTAAAAGTTCCATTTTAAAATATTTGGTTTGTTACTTAGATAAATAGCTACAAACTGCAAGAAAAATATTATGGAGTTTAAATGCAAAATGCCTCATCTAAATAAGTCCATATCTTTTGATCTAGGACAATTAATCTTTCTGTCTCTGCATCTACCCCTGAAAATGGGAATTTTAGTGTCTATCTCATGTTGTCATGATACTTACACACAAAAAAACAAAAAAACAAAAAAGAAAGTATGTGAAAGGCTTTGTCAAACACTGGTAGGAACAAGTAAATGCTAGCCAAGGTTTTTAGTACTATTCTCATAATTATCATTAATAAATCTCTATTCAATTAATGAAAATGTAAGGGCCGACCTTCTCTTCCAGCGGCATCACTCCTGATAAGTATACCTATTATGCCTCACTGTTGAGACCTATTCAAGTAAAATTGGCAATGGGTTGAAATGCTTCAATAAACAAAGAAGGCAGAGAAAAAACTGTTGCTGGCATAAATTCTTACAGTTATTCAAAGAAGCACAATAGAGCCAATCAGTTATAAATCCTCTTTAAGTTGGAGCTTAGTGGCCATCTTGGTGATTACTATTTAATATACATTTTCTGCATATCACTAGAGTCTGTGTCCTAGTTTTAAAATACTCCTTCCTGGAGAGCTATGAATCTTTGAGAAAATAAGTATATTTCAGCATAAATAAAGCATACAATCACTAAAGATTAAACAAAGACATTTACTTACTATGTGCACGTACAAAAGCTTAAGTGAATACATAGATGGTTTCACAAATGGTAGACAGACACATACATACACACATAGATTAGAGGAGTCAAGTAGCTAGTGTGGAGGAATAATTATAATTATAATCTCATACATGTTGATAGCCAACATTTATAGAATTCTTACAAAGCTCCATACAGTATG